>NC_135449.1:9675606-9965606 GCF_051991255.1 Vanacampus margaritifer
TGACTTACTTTATCATGGAAGTTGCCAATGTGATAAGAGAACATGCAGTGCTTGTCGGCCAGGAAACAGAAGCGGCGTTTTTCTTCCAGCAGAGCCTCTCTGCAGCCGTCGGCGATGAACTTTTGCATGTCCATCTGGCGCGACGAGATGGTCTCTACGTACTGCAGGCGCAAAAAAATTACAAGGTCAGAAAAGACGGGAGATTGATAACACGATTAAAAATCTGTTTTAAATTTGTCACTATGCCTTAAAAATAAAGGTACAATGGTACCGCCACATATACAAAATGAAAATGCTAAATGCTAATGCTAATAAAAAATTTAAAAACTAAGTATTGGTTCAAAGAAAATCAATTTTTGATTCAAATAAATATATTGGACATCAAGGGGAAACAAAAAATGCTTAACTCATTCACTCCCAGCCATTTTCACTGAAGCAACCCCCTTCGCTCCTGGCTGTTTTACTGGATTTTGACTGATTGAAGGCCCACAGAATATTGTGTTCTATTGCTATAAAAACATGGAACCTACCAAAAGAAAGATTAGAGTCTCTTTTTTCATAATGAAAAAAGTATTTGTTTCCAATTTGCAGCAATTAGCATTAGAATATAGCCTAAGTTTCATCATTATTCACAAACTGTTTAAAAAGAGCTTTTTGCAACATGGCCCTGATTGATCTTTTATACTCCGCTGCCACCCACTGGCCTTTTTTTCTTTCTTTTTTTTTTAAAGAACTAACATTGCTTTAAACGACTTCTTCAGGTCAGAGGCGGCATCAAAGCCTTTTGTATGCTCTAGCATAAAAAAAACAAAAACGCTTTCGGGGCCATGGCACTCTAACTCTTTGACTGCCAGACGTTTTCAGAAACGGGTTGTCCCCAGTGCCAGCCAATTTAAGCATTTTGACTGACCTTTCAAGGTCCACAGAAAATGTTGTGTTTGGACTATGGAAACACACATACGACCAAATGAAAGATTGGACTCTCATCTTTCATCAGAAAAAAAAGTTTGTTTCTACCTTATTCCGTTCTTCAGTAATCAACAATAGAAAATGGTTAGTTTCACCTCTGTTTTGAAACAAACGTCTTTCAACATCTTTGGCACTCCTCCATAGGATTTTACTAAACATTATTTAACGTTTTTGGCAGTCAAAGAGTTAAAATAGAACGTTTTTATACGTTTTGGGGAGCAAATTAGTTAAAAACTAAAATTGCTATTAGAGTCGATGCAAATTAAACTTGATAGTAAAACAGTCGCATGCAGCCAGTGATTTATTTGAGTTCCACTAGAGGGAGCCCACGTATTACAATGACAATTGTGTGACTTTTTGAATTTATAGATTAATAAGTTCATTTATGTACACTCTATTTGATTATGTTCTTCTTGTTTGAAAACACGTCACATAAGAATGTGGTGTTTTAGGGGCCTGGAACAGATTAAAGCTATTTAAATTCATGTTCATAAATTCTCATGAGTTGGTATAGCATTGCTTTGTCCTGACCACAAATTAGTGAATTTTTTAGTGACTAGTGGAGGATACGCACAAATAGTTATTATAACTAAGTACGAGCAGTACGATAATGACAACAGCCCGCCCTCCAAAGGGATTGCATAACAGCAATCTGATTGGACGCTTCATGAGCTACAGTCTTTCAGGAATGCTGTGACGTCATTGCTTTTTGGGCTACAAGCTCTTACCTTTGGGACAAAAAGCCCTTCAATACTTCAGAACTTAGTATGTCTGAAGAAAACCAATAGCTAACTATTGAGGGAGACAAATATTTTATTCTCCTGAGTTCGAGTGCATTAACAAATGGCAAGATGGCGTTGACGTTTATTTAAAAAAAAATTGTGCTTGGGTCTCAGCATTCACGCAATAAAAGGTGCATATAGTACAGATTGACACACCCTTGCCTTGCATGGGGAAATGACTGTGGCCACACCTTAGCTTAGTTTTACATATGAAGGCATTAACTCATTCACTGCCATAAATTCATTAAAAAAAAATATTATTAAAAATTAGGGGCGACAGGTGATTAACATTTTTAATTGTAATTAATCGCTTCACTAGTTAACTCACGATTAATCACAAATTTTTATATCTGTTCTAAATGTACAATAAAAAAAAATCTAGGTTTTCATACTCTTGTTAACAAAAGTGGAAGAAAAAAAAACGAACAGAAATAGTTTAAATGATTTTTTGGCGTTTATAGCCATCAATGGCAGTGAATGAATAAAAAAAGAAGAAGAAAGATAACATTGTAAAAAATTTGGGGCGGCAGGCAATTAAAACTTGTAATCATAATAAATCGCATGACTTCACTAGTTAACTCACAATTAATCACACATTTTATATCTGTTCTTAATGTACAATAAAAATGTTATAGGTTTTCATACTCTTGTTAACAAAAGTAGAAAAAAAGGTTAAACTAACAGAAATATTTTCAAATGAATTTTTGACGTGTATAGCCGTCAATGGCAGTGAATGTTGGAACTTCAAAGTCGAAAGGCACCTCAGCCCCACGGAGAGATTTAGAATGACCCTGCTGGTTAAGGTGTACAGATGGCCAACCATTTCTGAAATAAGGCATATAAAAAAACGCACTCCATGTCTTTTTATTCTTCCCCTGCTCCTTTACTCATATGTCCTCCCCAGGCTGTCATGGCAACAATAAAAAACAGCCTCTTCCTCCTTTCTCAGTTCTCTTATCTGTGTCTCTATGATAGCCAGTCAGATGCTGAATCAGTGCTCTTCACTTCCCATTTTCAACAAATTTTCAATCCCGCAGACTTGGCGCGAGCAAGCAATCACGTTTCTGTGCGCCCTTAGGCTGCATGATGATTAGAAAGCTGGGCCTCACCTCACGCTTGGTAAAAAAATGAGGAATCCACTTGAGGGAAGGGAGGCTCACAGTTTCAGTGGAGAGCCATGCTCAAGGTGTCAAGCGCCACACACATAACGTGCATTAGAATTGTGTTCATTCCAGATATCACGACCCAAAAAAAGTTACAAACAACAAAAGTTGTACTTTTCTCGCCACATTGATTTGCATATCACCCGCAGCTAGCTTTGTCTGCACAACAGGACTGTTGACAACTTGTCACCCGGCAACAGACATCAATTCTATCACTGTCTGCAAATAAACACACCTCAAACAATATGACTCAGACTCATTAACTCCAAACCTATAAAGCTATAGCACGAATGTAATCAAACTAGACCCTTATGTTCCTTCCCTGGCAAAAAGTTGTTGTATTTACTCTATGTTCATAAGATTATTATCATCAGGCAAGTGAAAAAGACAAGTGTCATTAGCAGGCATTTCTAGACGAGCTAGATTCCAGAAAGGGAGCTCTGAGTTTGCATATTAGTTTGAAATATGCCTTTTGTAACACTACTTTGAACTTTTATGACACACCTTGAACAGTATATGCCTGACCTGTAAGAAGTAGTAGTAGTAAAAGTGATAAGTGTTGGATGTTATATTTGTATATGTCATGTTTATGCTAAAGTAAAAGCTGTTTCATGGTTATAAATAAACACAATAGCAAATTGTCTGACTAATATATTCCGACTTTTGTTTTACTATAATGATACTGAACACAATCCTAATTTTCCTATTAAGTGTTAGCATTAAGCTAGCAAACTTATGTACAACTAATGAACACAATAGCGATGCTAATTTTCCTATTACGTATTAGCATTAAGCTAGCAAACACTTGATTATAATGATGATGAACACAATAGCGATGCTAAGCTTTGTATTAAATATTAGCATTAAGCTAAAAAAAGTAGTATTTATTTAATGAACACAATAGTGATGCTAATTTTCCTATTAAGTATTAGCATTACGCTAGCAAACTTATGTTTAACTAATAAACACAATAGAGACGCAAATTTTCCTATTAAGTGTTAGCATTAAGCTAGCAAACACTTTTGATTATAATGATGATGAACACAATAGGGATGCTAAGCTTTGTATTAAATATTAGCATTAAGCTAAAAAAGTAGTATTTATTTAATGAACACAATAGTGATGCTAATTTTCCTATTAAGTGTTAGCTTTAAGCTAGCAAACTTATATTTGACTATAATGATAATGGCAGAAATGCTGTTTTAAAAGTAGTTTCAATGTTTATGACAAATATAACAGTTGGAGTTAGCTTTTCAATGCATGTTCAGACTAAAAACTAAAACTGCAAAAACTTTTACTGTAGGAAATAATAAACCCATGTGGAAACTACAGAAAGTAACACAGAAGTGAAAATGTTACTGAGTGTCGCAACAAGACATGCCCAACAAAAAATGTCACATGAAGCAAAAAAATTCATCTCATTTCATTTCCCGCGGAATGAAATACAATTCAATGAATGTCCTTATGCATGTGAATAGCATGCGATTGGCGTCACCAACGGATATACAAGCAACAAGAAAAAGACTTTGAGGTTGACTTTGAATGCAACCTCTTGAAACATAAGAAGCTTTCTTGGGTTTCAATCTCACCTCGTTCTCCTTGCTCTCGTACTTGGTCACGTTCTTGCCCTGACTCTTCCTCCTCAGCTTCTTCAAGTCAGTCTGTGAGCGGTCCAGGCAGTCCTGCTTCGACTTGTGTTCTGTCTGGTAGCGCTTGAATGTAGCCTAAATAAGGGGATTAACTTTATAGGTTACTACGAAAGATGATTGATTTTTAACTCATTCACTGCCATTGACGGCTATAGACGTCAAAAATTCATTTGAATTATTTCTATTAGTTTAACATTTTTAACACTTTTATTAAGAGTATGAAATCCTAGAAAAAAATATTGTTCATTTAGAACAGATATAAAATTTGTGATTAATCCCGAGTTAACTATTTAAGTCATGTGATTAATTACAATTAAAAATTGTAATCGCCTGACGCAATTTAAAAGAAGAGAAAAGATGACTAAAAATTAGGGCCGTCAGGGGATTACATTTTTTAATCGTAATTAACCGCATGACTTCACTAGTTAACTTACGATTAATCACAAATTTTATATCTGTTTTAAATGTACAATAAAAAAATTATAGGTTTTGATTAAAACATTTAATCGCCTGACGCCCCTAATTTTTAATAATCTTTTCTTTTACTTTAAAAAAAAAAAAAAAAGTTTTAAAAACCAAAAATTTAAATCAAATTTTTTTTTTTAAACAGAAAAAAAAAGAAAAGATTATTTAAAATTAGGGGCGTCAGGCGATTAATTTTTTCCCTAATTTATTGCATGGCTTCACAAATTAACTCGGGATTAATCACACATTTTATATCTGTTCTAAATGTAGAATAATTTTTTTCTATGTTTTCATGCCCTTAGTTTAACATTTTAAAGTTGGAAAAAATGTTAAACTAACAGAAATAGATCAAATTAATTTTTGACATCTATAACCGTCAATGGCAGTGAATGAGTTAAATATAACCCAACAAAACATTAAAGAATATACTCAAAAACACTACTTTGTAACTGTAACGTACCTAAATACTTAAGTGTAATTTAGCTCTGAATAAAACAAAAATACATATGGAGCCACTTACATTCATATACTTCACATCCATTTCTGTCTTCTTTTCCAGCTCAATAAGAACTTCTCGGTGGAATCTCTTAAACTGCAATCATAGCGACCCAAAAAAAACAAAAGCCATTATTGCAGCTCATTCTCTCACTCGTTCCAAGAAACACAATGCAAGCAATCTCGCTCACGTGGCAATATTATGATAAGATAATAATGGACTTTAAAGAGCTTCCTGGTTAAAGATTTCCTACTGTTCTTCTTTTGTAGACTCATTACTATCGCCGCGGGGTAGTCATGACAAAAGAGAAAAACATGTTCAGCTGTGGCATTTTAAGACGTTATGTTTTAGTTTGTCAGACACACTTTGACACGTGTTTTTGTCACAGTAGCAAGTTTTGCTAGTTTTTCAGGCTGAAGCAAAATTGGAAGGATCACAGAGCTTTTCTACCCTGGGCAAATGTTCTACCATTGTTTGCGACTTAAATCACACAAAGGTGAGCGAGACACAACCTTTTTAATATTAATACAGTTTTGAGAGGCTGCTGCTTCTTTTCTTTGAGTCAAGAAAACAACCTAAAATGGTGTAAAAATCTGCCAATCTTTTATTTTTCGAATTCACTGTTTTCATTCCTTCTTATAAAAGGCGTGATTATTCAAACTTTCATCACTTTTTAGCCAGTGTGTGTCAAAGGAAAGCTAAACCATCCTCTTACGTTCCTTTCTTAGCAACAATGTTCAATTTGAACGGTGTAAATCGGAAGTAGTATCTGGGAGTTGTTACACGGCAAAAAAGTGAGGAGAATAAAAATCACAATTCACACAATTAAATGAATAAATATTTTGGGGGCAATAGTGGAAAAAATAAGGCAAGCAAAACAAGTTAAATGACAGCTGTTTAAGAGAAAAATCTTCATTCGGGTCAATATGACCCGCTGTATCTTTATCTCATTCACTGCCATTGACGGCTGTAGACGTCAAAAATTCATTTGAACTATTTCTATTAGTTTAACTTTTTTTTATGAAAACCTAGAAAAAGAATTATTGTACATTTATAACAGATATAACATTTGTGATTCATGCGATTAATTACGATTACAAATTTGAATCGTCTGATGCCCTCAGGCGATTAAATTTTTTAATTGTAATTAATCACATGACTTCACTAGTTGACTAACGATTAATCATACATTATATATCTGTTCTTAATGTACAATAAACATTTTTTCTAGGTTTCCATACTGGTTAACAAAAGTGGGGGGAAAATTTACTAATAGAAATAGTTAAAATTATTTTTTGACGTCTATAGCAGTCAATGGCAGTTAATGAGTTAATTGTAAAATTATTTAAAATTTAATTAAACTTAAAACGAATAAGAATATATATTTTTTTTAATGGGTCAATTTAAGCCCACATAAGAACAGCCTTATTTGTAGTTTACTGACTTCCAACAATACAATTTAACTGTTATAAGAATAGCCACAGTATTGTGCCCGCTATGAGTGTGCCTATGACTGCATGACAAATGATTGACACGTCATCTGTCACGCCTTCTGTCTCTGATTGTTTTTTTGTCCTCAGGAGTGGTAGCTTCGAATTAGAGGCACAAGATGGGGCAAGAGAGGGCCGAGGTTTTTCTTTTGTTTCTTTTACAGATCATTGTAATCATCTGAGAGCGTTAACAAATATGAAAAATAGTTTTAGTTTTTTGTTACGGTTCTCATATGTTGTCCAGGGTATATGACTTCATTCACTGCCATTGACGGTTATAGACGTCAAAAATTCAATTGAGCTATTTCTATTAGTTTGACATTTTTTCACACTTTTGTTAACAGGAGTATCAAAACCCAGAATTTTTTAATTGTACATTTAGAGCAGATATAAAATTTGTGATTAATCGTGAGTTAACGAGTGAAGTCATGCGATTAATTACGATTAAAAATGTAATAATGACGGACCTAATTTTTAGTAATCTTTTCTTTTCTCTTTTAAATCACATCAGGCGATTAAAAATTGTAACTAATTAATCGCATGACTTCAATAGTTAACTCATTATTAATCACAAATTTTATATCTGTTCTAAATGTACAATTTTTTTTTTCTAGGATGTCATACTCTTGTTAATAAAAGTGGGAAAAATGTTAAAACTAATTTTTGACATCTATAGCCGTCAATGGCAGTGAACGAGTTAAAGATACAAAATATCAGGCTGTTAGGGCTACTTACATTCTGCTCCAGCTCAAAATGGAGCTTTTTGTGGACATCTGCAATCTCCATCAGAACAAAACCTAGAGAGAAAAAAGCCCAGTCAATCATGCAGGTCCTTGAAAAGAGAACTTACTTATTATTGAGGCGTGCGTTCCAAATTCAATGATTTTGCAATGTTCTTATCGCGGTCGCATACGTTTACAACACCTCGCGTACGCAAACGGTGACTTATCTTCCTTTAGTATTTGAACAGCTGTCAATCTGTGTCAAAACAATCTGTGTGCATGGTTCTGGCACTGGGGTTTTGGGAGGGAGCAGATATGGAACGGTCTCCATTCACAGCCACAGATAGAGCAGCATTCGGCATGAGACAATGGCAGTGGGTCAATACTGTGAATGGCGGGGGACAATTGTAAATAAGCAGTCGTGTGCTCCCGCCATCACAATGGGGTGAAATCTAGACTCCAGGTTTACTATAGGACGGTGATCGAGTGTAAACCTTTGCATGGTTTCCAGTAGGGATGGGCGAGTACCGATACCAGGCATCGGTATCGGTCCTCGCGACGGATATCAAGATGATGATGGTATCTCCTTATGAGGTAACACTTTCATTACTTCCGGCAGCGCCATTTTGGTGTGCGTTACTGAAAATAAGTAAGTACTCTTGTTGTGAGTAATATAACCAATATCTGTGGTTCAATGTGTGTTATATATGTTTGCAGCTCACGTAACTTCACAGTATCTAATTGCCTCGTTTACGTTTGCCGTGCGCTTAATTGCCTCGTTAACGTCTTCAAGCTGTGGTGCTAAAAATAGAACGGTGCCGTTTACGGCCCTCAGGCGCTATCTATAGCTCGTATACATACTAGATTATATTTGTAATGAACGGAGAACGTGAAACAGGAAATGGAAATACAGAGCAGCCTTCCAAATTAAAAGCATGATTTCAAAACAAGAAATGATGAACTCATTTGCCCCCCCCAAAAAAAAACGTATAAATACGTTCTATTTTAAATGTTTTAAGTCTCCCAAAGACGTATTTGTACGTTTGTTTTTTTCTGTTAGAGCATACAGAAGGCTTTGATGCAGCCTTGAAGCAATGGTACTTCTTACAAAAACGGCCAGCAGGTGGCAGCAGAGTATAGGAGATCAACCAGGGCCATGTTGAAAAAAGCTCATTTACCCACAGTTTTAAACACATTTGTGAATAATGATGAAACTTAGCTATATTCTAATGGTAATTGCTGCAAAACGGAAACAGATAAAAAATATACTTTTTTTCTAATCTTTCTTTTGGTAGGTTCCATGTTTTTTTAGCAATAGAACACAAATATTCTGTGAGCCTAGCAAAATCAGCCAAAATCCAGTAAAACAGCCGGGAGTGAAGGGGATTGTTTTAGTGAAAATGGCTGGGAGTGAATGAGTTAAACGTCACACACTAAACAGCTTGAGGAATTCTTAACATGGTAGATATTACTAAATTATTTGAAGCCCTATTTTATTGTATTGCATTCTTTGCACTTCAGTGTATTCCTTAAAAAGAAGTTGTACAACCACATATTTTGATTGGGACTTTTTTTTCTGGCCGCTGGATTATTATTATAACTTATTTATTTTATTTTTTAAATTCATTTTATTGTGTGCTCTATGCAAAATGACTTTTATGAGCAAATAAAAATATATAATTGCCATTAATTTTACTCAATTTTAAGGAAATCTGCTATAGTTGGGATATATGTCTCTTCTTTTTTTTTTTATGTATCATAATATAAGTGCTAATGTTATTGGCACTTGGTATCTGTATCAGTGAGTACTGAAAAGTGGAGTATCGGTCTCAAAAAAAGTGGTATCGAACATCCCTAGTTTCCAGGTTTGTGGACATGTGAAATTCGCCACTCCGGTGTCAAAGAAGTCTATCCACAAACAATAACATGACCAGGATGACCCACCATAACTTTTTACTGCCCTCCCCTACTTCTCAAATTGATTCTGGAAAACACACAACAACATGAAGTCGAGGAAAAGTGAGAAAATCCTGACTAGATGTTTCCAAGAAGTCAGTACAAAAAAGCGAAACTATTTCTAAAAATAAGCATGTTCATGTCAACACACCACCTAAACACGCTTACATTCACGCACATTTGACCTGCAGCCCCCCACTCTGCGCAAACAAACACGCCATCGCTACACTTCTGCCATCCAAAAGGCAGCGAACGTCCAGCTACAACAATATTGCCCTCTGAAGGTCACCAGAAAGTACCGGTAAATGCTGCCTTTGTGCTTCCCGCTGGGGAGGGGCGGCGGCGCTCAGGGGTACGACTGTTTGTACAGACTGCTGCGGCACGGGTCGAGATGGTGGCGGCCCGTGTGCACCTGCGGGCTTTAATAAGGTGTGAAGACCTGCTGGGGGAGGTGGGGGGACGTGACAGCAAGATATTACTTCATTGTGCTCTCTTTGGAACATACTGTACCAACATGTCACTTAAGTAGTACTAGTGTACTGTGCAGTTTTTGCCTTGCATGTCACATGATATTTTTGTAGTATAAAATAGGGGTGTCAGACAATTAATTTTTTTACATCATAATTAACTCATTCACTGCCATTGACGGCTATAGACGTCAAAAATTCATTTGAACTATTTCCATTGGTTTAACATTTTTTTCCCACTTTTGTTAAAAAGGGCATGAAAACCTAGAAAAAAAATTATTGTATATTTAGAACAGATATAAAATGTGCAATTAATCCCGAGTTAACTAGTGAAGTCATACAATAAATTAGGAAAAAATGTAATCGCCTGACGCCCCTAATTTTAATTAATCTTTTCTCTTTTTTTGTTAGAAAAAAGAAGTAATTTTATTTAAATTTTTTGTTTTTAATCATCTTTTCTTTTTTTAAAAAGAAAAGATTATTAAAAATTAGGGGCGTCAGGCGAGTAATTGTTTTAATCAATTAATCGCACGACTTCACTAGTTACAATTAATCACAAATTTTATATCTGTTCTAAATGTACAATAAAAAAATTCTAGGTTTTCATTCTTCTGTTAGCAAAAATGGGGAAAAAAATTTAAACGAATAGAAATAGTTCAAATTAATTTTTGACCTCTATAGCCATGGCAGTGAATGAGTTAATCGCATGACTTCAATAGTTAACTCACGATTAATCACAAATTTTATATATAAATGTACAACAAAATATATTTTTCTAAGTTTTATATTTTTGTTAACGTACAAGTGCAAAAAAATCCATTAAACTAATAGAAATATGGCTGCATCTTTTAGTCATTGGTACAGTAATTTCATAATAATTCATAAAATTGTTAAAATTAAAAAGATGTACTCTAAAGTTAAAAACTAGTGTGATGTCATTTTACTGCCACTAGATGGCATAATTGCATATGTAAGACATTGGTGACAGCTCAGTGCATTTTTCTTTTCATATTAAGAGCTATCTAATCTTGGAAACTTGACCCCAGTCTCCACCAATATACGCATTGTTATTATATTTATCTCTGCTAAACTTTGACATGGACGTGTCAGTTGCGTTGCAACTGGAATTACCTCAGTCATTAATCGCGCTATTAAAAAAATTGTGCCGTTAAAGGAATTTTTAATTAACTCAACTTTAACGCACTCATTTTGACAGCCCTAGTATGAAATATTTAGGACACAAACTCATGCATTGTATCCCCGATTAAGATACCTGCAAGAAAGGAAGTTGCAGAAAATACTCATTAGCCAAAAAGTGGAAGATCTCATAAAATATAATGACATCCAATACAAGACCTGCATCAAAAAATTTCCCTCGCGTAGCATGATTTACTATTTCAGCTTCAGTTCACCTTGGTGAAGAACTGCAATACATCAATACAATATAGTGCATGTACGGAGCAGTACGTCTAGTATTATGGACAACTTATTTGGCAAAAAATTAAGACCCATTTAGCAAAATCTGTATACAAAACATTTTGGGGAATTCGCTGTACAAAACAGTTATTTTAAAAACATCAGCCAGTTTTTGCAAAGAAAAGACAAAAGAAATACAACAACTTAAATGCAGATTTCAGGAAAGTAAAAAAAAAAACATGAGGTGCAAATATTGAACATTTATGAAGTCTTGTGTAGTGGGAATTTTGACAAAACAGTTTCTATTTTTCTACATTAAGCCCATTTTATAGCAATAACTATTTTGCTATATTACACATAATTTGTAATCATTACATGGTCCGTTGGTCATTTCCTTGAGTTAAAGTTTGCACATCCCTGATTTAGCATAATGTAGCCTGTAATATTAAGTTTTGGTCATAGTAGTAATGAATCGCTGACAAAAATGTCAATCACAACTGGAGCTAATTAATCAATTAATTGACAAGTAATCAATTAGCAAATTAATCAGCAACTATTTTAATAATCAAGTAATTGTTTGGAACCATTTTTTTTAATTTTCCAAATCCTCTGATTTCAGCATATAAACAGTGATTGTTTACCCATTTCTGCAGTCCTTCATGAAAAAAGATTATCTTCTGTGTTTAATCAAAATAAGACATTTGCGAACATCTGTTTTTACTTTGGAAAACAATGACCAAACCGATAACACAGCACAACATCACCCCCACCCCTTTTTTTTTTTAAAATCACAAAGTACAAAATAAACAACAATCACTGGTTGATAAACAGTAATCAGGGTAAAATATGCTTTTGTCATACACTTTAATGCAAAATTTTAATAAATCTGATTAGTCGGCTAATCAATTGAATAATCGATTCTAAAAATATATTCGATAGTGACAGCACTAATCCCAACTGGAATTGGGTACCTAATGAAGCGGCTTGGCGATTAGAACTGTACCGTACAATCAAAACACTGCACATCGCAATTGAAGCTGAGCGTGCGCATCAATTAACAAATTGAGGTGAGTTGACATTAAAAAAAATAATTAAAAAAAACTGGTTCTACATATGTATCAAATGTCAGTCTAACAGGATTTTTAAATAGTTAAGGGAGGCGGAGGGAACAACACCTACAACATTCTTATCACATTATATCATTCTGAAAGTAGAAATGGCCTGTGACTAATAATTACCTATCCGGTGTCCAATAAGGTTTATTGTGCAATATGAGTCAATGTTAGTAGCTTTATTAGTTTATTTGACCCTTGACAGTCCTTCCTCTTTTTCGCCAAGTACACATATCATGTGTTCTCTCGACTAGCACTGAGCCTTCCAATGAGATGCATCACTGAGCTTGCCCACACAGGCTCCAATGTGACCACATCCTCTGTGCGTCATGCTCCAAAAGGTTTCGGCCATCATACATCGCCGGCCAGTCTTGCTTCAGACGCTCTATGTGTTGTAAGACTGATAAAAAAAAACGGTGAAATCCATATTGACTCAATGCACTGCGGGAGGGCTTCTGATCTGGTCTTTTTCTCATCTTTCTGTCAGTTATCACACAGTCAGTGCAAGACAGGAAGGCAAGCGCCCCGAGAAAAGTATGTTGGGTGTGTCAATGGCTATTCAGCTTATCACATAATTCTGGTTCGCTTAAGTGGAACCACATTCATTGCGGAGAACGTTTCAGATGTTAGGAAGCCATAAAAATGCATATTTTCGCAATTTGACAACATGCTATACTGGTTAACCTTTTGCACTTTTACCATATTGTAAACTGCCTTCAGTGTTTTGCGCCACGATATTTTGTTTTTTAAATAAATAATGTTTAATTCTCTTTTGTAAAATATGATGCTGCTCTGTATGTTACAAGTAGCAGTTGTTTGAAAGTTCTTAATTACAGCAACATCTATGCTAATGCGTTAGCTCGTCAATTGCATTTCGCTAGTGGACTTTGGTTAATATGCAGTTTGGGTGCACATTATAGTATTTAAATAAACATTTCATTAAATTGTAATTTGTACAATGTGATGTTGCGCCGTATGTCAAAAGTAGCAGTTTGAAAGTCTTTAATTACAGCGGCAGCAACACGCTAATTTCCGTTAGCTTGTCAATTGCATTTTGCTAGCAGACTTTAATATGTAGTTTGGTTGAACATTTTGGTGTTTAAACAACATTTACTTGTATTTTGTACAATGTGATGCTGCTCTGTATGTTACAAGTAGCAGTTGTTTGAAAGTTTGTAATTACAGCAACATTTACGCTAATTTCCGTTAGCTCGTCAATTCCTTTTCGCTAGCAGACTCTGGTTAATATGTAGTTTGGGTGAACATTTTGGTATTTAAACAACATTTAATTGTATTTTGTACAATGTGATGTTGGGTCGTACGGTAGAAGTAGCAGTTTGAAAGTCTTTAGTTACAGAGACAGCTACACGCTAATTTCCGTAAGCTTGTCAATTGCATTTTGCTAGCAAACTTTAATATGTAGTTTGGGTGAACATTTTGGTGTTTAAACAACATTTAATTGTATTTTGTACAATGTGATGCTGCTCTGTATGTTACAAGTAGCAGTTGTTTGAAAGTTTTTAATTACAGCAACATTTACGCTAATTTCCGTTAGCTCGTCAATTCCTTTTCGCTAGCAGACTCTTGTTAATATGTAGTTTTGGTGAACATTTTGGTATTTAAACAACATTTAATTGTATTTTGTACAATGTGATGTTGGGTCGTACGGTAGAAGTAGCAGTTTGAAAGTCTTTAGTTACAGCGACAGCTACACGCTAATTTCCGTAAGCTTGTCAATTGCATTTTGCTAGCAAACTTTAATATGTAGTTTGGGTGAACATTTTGGTGTTTAAACAACATTTAATTGTATTTTGTACAATGTGATGCTGCTCTGTATGTTACAAGTAGCAGTTGTTTGAAAGTTTTTAATTACAGCAACATTTACGCTAATTTCCGTTAGCTCGTCAATTCCTTTTCGCTAGCAGACTCTTGTTAATATGTAGTTTTGGTGAACATTTTGGTATTTAAACAACATTTAATTGTATTTTGTACAATGTGATGTTGGGTCGTACGGTAGAAGTAGCAGTTTGAAAGTCTTTAGTTACAGCGACAGCTACACGCTAATTTCCGTAAGCTTGTCAATTGCATTTTGCTAGCAAACTTTAATATGTAGTTTGGGTGAACATTTTGGTGTTTAAACAACATTTACTTGTATTTTGTACAATGTGATGCTGCTCTGTATGTTACAAGTAGCAGTTGTTTGAAAGTTTTTAATTACAGCAACATTTACGCTAATTTCCGTTAGCTCATCAATTCCTTTTCGCTAGCAGACTCTGGTTAATATGTAGTTTGGGTGAACATTTTGGTGTTTAAATAACATTCAATTGTATTTTGTACAATGTGATGTTGGGTAGCATGGTAGAAGTAGCAGTTTGAAAGTCTTTAGTTACAGCGACAGCTACACGCTAATTTCCGTTAGCTTGTCAATTGCATTTTGCGAGCAGACTTTAATATGTAGTTTGGTTGAACATTTTGGTGTTTAAATAACATTAAATTGTATTTTGTACAATGTGATGTTGTGTCGCATGGTAGAAGTAGCAGTTTGAAAGTTTTTAACTACAGCAACATTAACGCTAAATTCTGTTAGCTCGTCAATTGCATTTTGCTAGCAGACTTTAATATGTAGTTTGGGTGAACATTTTGGTGTTGAAATCTTCCATGTTTAATTCTATTTCATTTTCAGTGTCAGTTTTACAGTAAAGTTCAACTGGGAGTGACAAATTACTTACGCGTTATGTCTGATTTGGAGAACCATCCAGAAATACAAAAAGCTGAACTCATTTGATATTACAGGTATTATTAAAACTACTGCGGAACACATTCAAAAATGTGTTTTAATGTGATTAAATCTATTTCAATTTTGTGTGTGTTTTTTTTTAAACTAATCATGGACATATAATGGACAGTGGCTTAAATGCAGTTACTGTTGTATATACAACTGTTCATATTTGAAATTCCAATGAGTCTAACAGAGCATTCATCTTATTAAAAGGCACTGAAGGTGTACGTAAGGTTGTGTGGCCACTGAGTGTATTTTGACTTGCCAACTGTCCACTTTATTTACGCAGCCAAAAAGCAGGCCAACATCGAGTCCTATTGTCATTTGATACAATGCTCTAGCAAAATAAATAAATAAATAAAAGCTCTGGTGATTGCAAAAAGCAACAGACTTACACCGAACGGTATTTTTGAGTTGATTTAAGAACTAAGTATGTCGGAAAAAGCCATATTTTGTTTGAGTGCGAACTGAAAGGCAAACTGCTCATCATGCATCACACGCAAGCGCACGGCCAATAATGTGCACGAGCGTCTAGACGGTCAAACAAACTCACCAAATAGCTCCAAAATGTTTAAATCATCTCATTAAAGATCTCTGTGGGGAAAACTCTCACTGTGTCCCCTCTCCATTCTCAACCTTTCTTCTCCCCCGTTACAAATAGCTGCATCTGACATTACCATTCTTCTCATGCATGCCGACGGCGGATCTCCATATTTCAAAAAAGAACAGTGAAAGGCTGGAAGGGGTGTGGTTTGCACTATTCTCTTTCTCCGCTCACATTTTCGGTCCCTAAATACCTGAGATGCAAGGAAACTCCCTGCAGGCCACTCACGCCCTCTTGCAGGAAGCTTTTAATTGTTCCCCCACTAAAATTGGATTTGAAGCATACGGCGTTGATTGACGTTCACGGGCCACAACATTAGGCACACCTGAATGCTTGGATACAGGAATGTACCAAAAGATAAAGAAAGTACATCCATCCAACACGCCCTCCCTCGTCGTGAGTGTCACACCATTTTGGGAATTCTAACAAGATTGACACATAAAACTGAAGTAAAACCGGATTTTATGCCCCCACAAGAGGCTCATAACCCTTTGAGTGGTCTGATTGAATGGCAGTTTCAAGAGCAGTTTAAAAAAAAAAAAAGAAGATGGACAATCTCTTTCACATAAATCTTGCAGTGGGTGATTCATCCGTCCATCCATCCATTTTCTATAGTGCTTGTTGTCATTATGGTCGTGGGTGAGCTGTATCATATCCCAGCTGACCAGTTTATTAAATCGAAAACGTCCCCTAAATATTGGCAACAAAGCAGCCATGTACCTGAAGTACAAGCTAATCCGATATCTGTAATAAGTTCAGCTCAAATGGAACATTTCAATGGGGCCGCTGCCTAAAAAGATTGCGACAAAGCACTATTTTTTGTCTAAACGAAACTCCTCAACTCACTTGAACATTGGCAGTTTATTTGTTTATAGATATTTTATTTATTGTATTTATTATTATTTGATGTACTATTTTTTACTTTATCATATGCAGTTTATTTATTTGATGTATTATTGTATTTTATTTTTATTTGTTTTTAATATATATCTATACGCCACAAGCTGGTGGGAAATCAATATTTTTTTCAAAATCAAATTGTCTGGATAACACTCAACTCACATAACTTAGTTCCTTCATTCCAAGATTCCACAGGATCCGAATCTGATTTATTGGCCAAGTATGCAAAAAATACAAAATAAATTTGGTCTTCAGTCACAACTCGCCCGAAAACATGAAAAATAACAATGGGAAGCCTGGCGGTTCGCTAATTTGCGCTCCGAGTTTCATAGAAAAGGAAATACGATGGCAGCAAAACACTTTTTTTCCCTCTCAATGAAACTACTTAAGTCACATTAACATAATTTGTTCACAATAAGATGCCACAACATGGCGCCCAAGTAATAGTTGTATTGCTTTAGCACAAACACAGCAAATAGTGGCGTTTATTAGCAATACATGAAGGATGCATTCCAAAAAAAAAAAAACTTGATTAAGTGAATAATTGAATAATTCTTAAATGCTAAAAGTCTTCAATTAACCTTTTAAATCTAATATCGCAGACATGTGCGGTAGACATGCTAAAGCAAAAATCATAAATGATCAATTCCGCTCCACTTTGAGCCTTGTGGGAGTTCCACAAACACACAAACAGTTGGTGGGGTAAGGGAGGATCAGTGGTGAGAAGACATTCTTTTGTGCCGGTGTTTATTCAGCATGTTTGCTGTATGACGGCTGCAGCAGGCCGCGGGAAAATTCACACTCTCTCGTTAAATAGTCCCCGCAGCAGGGACTGAGTGCTCGACTGCTCGTGCATTTTTTTGCAGGGATATCACCGTGGGGAGCTCTTACGATTGAAGAACTCGCCCATCTTAAGTGTCATCATTTTTCCCTCACAGGACCAAAGGACAATATCCGTGATGCCTTGTTCGTATATCGTCGAGCCTTCTTTATTAAACACACCCACCAGCTGCAACTTTATGACCCCGAGCAAAGTCTAATGAGATCCGATACAAGCACTGCATGAAAAAAAATCGGACTTATTTTATTTTTATTTATTTATTTATTTTACAAAAAAAAAAAAAAAATACAAAATTACAAAATGGATTTCTCCCGAGTGGTTTATGGTACACTGCTACATTCTTCCCGCAAGACACACACCCCATTCCAGCTCTTCTTTTTTTAGATTCTGTCTGACATTTCACATTTTTGCAATAGCACAACTATATTTGAAAGGTGCGGACGTGAATAACAATGTAATTTTATTGTTCGCAACGGCCACAGCTCCATTTCCTCAGACGGAAACGAAATGACAACACATTCACTGGTTGTCCTAGTGTCTCCAATTAGAGCAGAGAGGCAATTTGATGGATCAGAACAAAATGTATTATGATCCCCTCGAAAATTAGAGCAGCTTTAGGATTCTCGCACTTGGACTGTAATTGAAAGCAAGTCCGATGAGGAATGAAACGCGGCCAAGCACAAATGTGAAGGCAGCAAAGCAATTTAAATAGAAGGAAGTTTGTGAGTCGGACACTTTCCCGTAGTCAGAATTCTTGTGAGGTCACAACGTGATGATTAAATAGTATTGTTCCATGAAATGTAAAAATAAACCTATTTCTGTCTTACTAAGATGATTTACGAGAAATAGCTAGATCGACCCAACTTAACTTTATTTATAGCACACTTTTGGTGGGGAAAAAAGTGCTGTACTTGAATAAAAATCAAACATTAAGCATTAGAAAACAACATCACTAATACTTCTACATTTAATTAAAATAATACACAGCTTTAATATAATGTAAAGAAAAACCTAGTCACTTTGACCTTATGACAATTATAACAATTTCAAGCTAAATGCTAATGTAACGTGTAGCTAAATGCTAACGTAAAAGTGAAACTAAATACTAATGTAAATGCTAACGTTTTCATTATGGTCTATAGTTTCATAGCAGAAATCAGCTAAGTTACTATTTAGTTATTTGTTCGCCTCGTTTTCGTTACCTAGAAAGCTCTGATTTCGATGACTCAATTAAATTTCAATTAAAGGGATACGTGACACATTGAGTCATTTCCAGCAGTAAAAAGTTCATGTTTGTCAAGATTTAATTTGATACCATGAAAAATGTATAACTTTAAAAAAAACACATTTTTCCACTTACTGTCGACTGAAGATGACATCACCTGTGCTGAGGAAATAGGTGACGACCAATCACGGCTCACCTGTTTTCTGGGTTTGGTCAGCAAACTGAGCCATGATTGGTCGATACCTATTTTCTCAGCAAAGATGATCTTCAGTCGACAAGAAATGGCAACATTAGTTTTTAAACTCAATAATTCTTCATGAAAAATAATAGTCATTTTTAATTCTAGACAAAATATTATCTTCTTACTTTTGAAAGGCTGTGCATCAGCCTTATTAAAATTAAACTTACCGAGTTCCCTGGACACTGGGGACGTGGTAGCGTTTTCTCCGATCTTTGTGATGGCATCAAAGTAGGTCGTTCCTGCGACGGTCATGCCTATATAAGAGGATCACAAACTAAATTGAAACATCTTGATAGTCTGTAAGCTTAGCAATAAGCATAACAATGCGCATGTCTGTTAAATGTGGTCAACAAAACAATAAGGCACCTGAAATACAAAACAATCAGGTACACACAAGACATGCATTTCACATAGAAAGTCTTAAACCAAGATTGAAACCAAGAACATCAAAACGGTGAAGCGGTAATCATGCTAACCATTTATAATAGTTGTCAACAAAACAATCAGGTACCCGATAGGATCACCTCAAAAGAAACCGTTACCTGTCTGAATGACTTGACTTCAAATGTTCATCAAAACAGAATAATTTGTTTTTGAGCATTTGGGGGTCATGTGAGCATAAGTAAAAGTAAATCCTGTGTGTTTTCACCTGTGACTGACTTCTCGTAGCTCTTCCCGAGGTTGACCAGGTTCCTCAGGCTGGGGTTGAACTGGTCCATCACATTCTGGGGAAATTTTTTGATAAGATTGTGGGCAATGTAACACATGCGCATAGTCCAACCATTCATCCATTTTCTACAGCCCTTGTCCTTGTTAGGGAGGCAGGTGAGCTGAAGCCTATTTCAGCTGACATTGCTTATTGTATATGCACCCAAAAAGTCAACAAAACTATCCTGTAATGGTAAACAATCAGGCACCTGCAATAAGGTAAACTCAAATAAAATCGTAAGCTTTCTTTTTTTAATTATTTTGACGTAAATGTTCAGAGGTGAACCCTATCACAGTTGACATAATTCA
Source organism: Vanacampus margaritifer (assembly GCF_051991255.1). NCBI lineage: Eukaryota > Metazoa > Chordata > Actinopteri > Syngnathiformes > Syngnathidae > Vanacampus > Vanacampus margaritifer. The sequence continues at coordinate 9,695,901 of NC_135449.1, forward strand.
GTTATTTATTTATGATGCTGCTTATAGTAGTACACCCTTAAAGCCAACTAAACAATCAGGCACCTATTATAAGTCTGGCCGCTCAAAACTGTGTTTAACTTTATTTTGAATGACACAGACAAAAATGTTCAAAGCTAAAGCCTATCACAGTTGATATCATTCAGTTGTTTATTTGTGATGCTATTTATAGTAGTACACCCTTAAAGCCAACTAAACAATCAGGTACCTATTATAAAATCAGCAGCTCAAAGCTGTGTTGAACTTTATTTTGAATGACACTGACAAAAATGTGCAGAGCTGAAGCCTATCACAGTTGACATCATTCCGTTGTTGAGGAAACTTTTATATGAGCTGTTAAAGCCAACATAACAATCAGGTACCTGAACTGATTACGTTCATCTCAAATTAAACTGTTAACTTTCTTATGAATTATATTTGGACCCATCAGAGCTGACAATGTTCAGCTGTTTATGACACGGAGCACCCTAAAAGCCAACAACAATCAGGTACCTGTAGCATAAAACAATCAGGTACCTGCAAAAAGTTCCGGTAAAATAAAACTTTCTTTTGAACTAAATTACCAAAAATGTTTAGAACCAGAGTACACGTGCAGGTTGCTCTTTAAATGCAGCAGCAATAAAGCCTTCAATCTTTAACTTGACCTCTTGTGTGTATTCTTTACACTCCCTTCAAAGAACGAAGTCCCGCACAAAAGGCAAAAGTGGCGTCGACTTGCAGCGAGAACCCCTCATCCCCACCCCCCTCCCTATTGAAATGCCTGAGCAGTTCACCTCCCCGTCTTGTTCTCCTGGCACACCCCGGGAGAAACAATGAGGAGACAGGTATGACTTCACAATGAGAAATGTGCTGCTGAGTGGAGTTAAGAGAGCAAAAAAGGAAACGGGTTACTTGTTTTCTTTTCTGCCCCCCCCCCGCCACCCGTCTCCCTCCTCCTTCCACTGAAACCGTGGCATACACACCACACCGTTTATAATCATCCAAATTGTTATTTCAATGTCAAATTGTTTGTTTTCATTTATCAGGGAGGGTGTCAAGAAACATTACACTCGCTTCCAATCACAGCAGCAATTAGATTAGGCGTGTCGAAATGTAGGCCCGCGGGCCATTTTCAGTCCAAGTCTGTATTTGTTTTTAAGTACCGATACCAACTCTTGATCTGATACCTCGGCAATGCATTACAAAGAAAAAATGAGCGCATCCAAATTGTCTTAATTAGCTTCTTCCTTTTTTTTTTAAATGAAGGTATTGTTCAAATAAAGTAAAAATAAAGTACGTATAAATAAATTAATAAAAGTACTTTTTTTTTTATCTATCGTAATTTGCCACAATTTTGAGTACAAATTTCATTTAACACGACAAAAAAAATGTAAACAAAGACCTTTCTGACACATATGATGGTTCGCCGTTGTGTCAAACTGCCATAGTATAGCGCCAACTACTGCCGAGGAGGACTTCCTGTATGTCAGTTTTGTTTTTGTTTTGTTTTTGTATTAAGAGTCCATGGCTGATACCCAATACTTTACAGTAAGGCCGATATCAGCCCAATACCAATACCTGGTATCGGTACATTCCAATTCTATATGTAAAAAAAAAAAAAAAAGTGTATATATATATATATATATATATATATATATATATATATATATATATAATTTATTTTTATTTTTATTGGAAAATCTATTTTGATTGAAAAGATCTGAGGGCATTAAATCGAACCAAAATCTAATCATTCCACTTCAAAACACATCAAGATACTACGTATTGAATCTTTCAACAGAGATATAAGTCACATTTACAGTAACCTACTAACAAGCTCATTCATGTTTTAAAATGACAAGTCATTGAATCACACACTCTCCAACTCAGCTGTACCGTATCAAATTGTAATTCCACTTAATCGAACTAAATCAAATCATTTCACTTGGAAATAAACCGCCCTTTAATCATAGAGCGTATCGAAAAACGTGCATCGAATCGTCTACTATTGGCAAAGTTGAGGACTGTCAAAATGGCCCTTGCATCCTTCTATTTTTATTTCGTTTGGCCACCACAGAATTAGATTAACATAGAGGCAAAACGAAACACAATTTAAAACCAACCACTCACTGAGCACTGATCACATCCGTGCACAATCTCCCGCACGAACAATGTGATGGACAGACTGCTCCGATCACAAGCCGCACACTTTCAAACAAACTGTCTGATGCACCAGCAGCGAATAATAACAGGGTGTGACATTCTAGAATGGGCTTGCTTGTTGTTGACAGCTAAATATTCCAGCGCTTCGGTCGAACGTGTTTTAAACAATGTGAAAACAATGGATCGTCATATAGGCGATAAGGGGGTAATGAAAGCCCCGAGAAGTGCAGGTTGGATACTCATGTTGTTTGCTTTGATGGGATTTAAGAGCCACGGCAAACTTGATAGGAAACGGCCAATTCCTCATTTCAAAATCACACTAACTACTGTAATTACTTCACGAATGACAACCGCACACTTGTTCGACTCACCTTATAAGTTAGCTCGGTGAGCTTGCTCACGTCCTGCGGGGTCCCCGACATGTTGGCACGTGGCTTCTCCGGACAAGCGAATGACAAAAAAAAAAAAAAAAAAAAGATCAATCAATAAGAAAAATTATAATCCCGGTGGTCAGCCGCTACAGTCGGACCCACAGCAGGAGAATTACTCTCGACATGCCAGCACCACTGGCACCTTGCACGTATGCATAAAAACAAACCGGCTTGTTGCACGCTCACTCGCTCACTGCACTCACTGGCTGGGACGCGAAGAGATTTTACCGAGGGGGCGGGGCTGCGACGTCACAAGGGTTGACTCAGTTGATGAGCTTAAAAACAATGCATATTGGCACCTTGATTTACGAGTTTAAGTCGTTCATCATTGAAAGAAATGAGAATGACTTTCGTTCCAGCTGCCCAAAAAAGATCAACAATTTTTGTCATGTGAGTTTATGACTCAGCTGATGAGTTTAAAAACAATGCATATTGGCACCTTGATTTACGAGTTTAAGTCGTTCATCATTGACAGAAATGAGAATGACTTTCGTTCCAGCTGCCCAAAAAAGATCAACAATTTTTGTCATGTGAGTTTAATGACAAAAATTGAACAATGCAGTAAACTCCTTTTCCTTAATCGCTACATTTTTTTAAAACTTAACTTTAACTGAATTTAACATTTACTGTTTTTTTTGTTGTTGTTTTTTTTTATTTTTCATAACACTTTCGCCAAATTTCAGCATTTTCTCATGGAAAACAATTTCTACATAGATAATAATAATAATAATAATAATACTTTTTATATAGAACAGGGATGGGCCACTGACCACACTCTGATAGCCCTAATAAATAAATAAATAAATAAAGTTTGCTCTTGTACCCTGCATTTTTTTTTATATATATAATTATAAATAAGGGAGCCCCCGTTTTCATGGACAACGCATATTGGAGGTTTATCATCTTTGTTTTTTCCTTGGTTACAAAATGTTCTTTTTCTTCTTTTTCTTTTCTCAATTCACAAAGGCGTCAATATTACGATGATTTTGCTATTCGCGGGCCGGACAGGCACGTATTTTGTCTGCATTTTTGTCATTCTGCATCTGAGAAGTGCGTGGTCTGATCTGCCACCCCACCCCGCCCCCCATTGGCGCTGATGAAAAATTGTGACCTATTCCATCATTTAAGTAGCACATCTCCGACATAAAACCTTTAAAAACACAAGTTCACACGTGCTTTGTCAGACAGAGTAAAACAAAGACCAAACGTCATGATCATTAAAAAAAAAAAGAAGGGGAAAAAAACTGAGTAGCCCCAGGCAATGCAACAACCTGTAACCTAACTGAAATAAATAAATAAATGGGGGACGGAAGACCACATCACATAAAAGCCACTCAATAAAAGCGTGTTTTGAGATTTTTTCTTTGTTTGATTTTGCATTACTTATCTGATCGGACAGGCTGCGTCAAGGGGCTGCAAGCTAACTCACACCGAGGTTAAAAGGTCAGAAAGAAGCCTGTACGTACTTTTAACTAATTCATTCTTCAAATCAATTCTACAGTAAACAAACTGGAAGCAAATTGAGTGGCATGGGCTGCTAGCCTGCTGTCAACGCTCTTACTACTCGCACGGTTTTCTATGACGTCATCCCGGTTCTTCTTCTCCGCGTTTAGGGCAAAATACCTACAAAACAAACAAACAACAACTCGAAAATGTAAAGTAAAACACAAAGGAGAGCTACCTGTCGTTGGACTGCGCCGTAACCATGTGAATTGATGCTGGGCAATGGTGTGAAGTTTGCTCCTGCCACCTAGCGTTGAACGTTGAAGCTCACGCTTAAAACTACTGAATGTAGAAAATTCCATTTCGAATCGCTACTGCCACCTGCTGACGAAAATGAAACTGCACATACCGTTCTTCACATACACCCCACGCACATTACGTCACATCCGCAGACAGGGCGCGGGAAATTCTAACCCGAATCCAGTCTGTTAATCTATTAATTAGAAGGCATTTCAGTCATAAAAGGACAAATAAAAAACTTATTGTAAAGTTATTTTGGGAAAAAAAGCTCCATATTGCAGCTTTAAGTCAAATTTTTGCTTGTGACCCAAAACAAAAAGTTGGAATAAATAAATAAACAAATAAATAAACCAATACATAAATATAGTTATAAATTTAGGTTACTCATAAATTACCACTGCATATAAATTTGAATGAACAAACTGGTTGTTGTTTTGCCCTTGTAACAAGTAGCCCACCAGAGGGCGCTACAGTACCAATGTATATACAAGCCTTCGATTCGTGGCAATATTACTTCTAAAACTTCACGTTATGATAAATATTGTCATTGTTTTCAACACATTAGAACTAACAAAGAATTATATCTCATATGAAACTTACTGCAAGAAAGCAAAACGGAAAACAAATTAGGTGGCAAACTATTTCCAAGTACAGTATACTACATGTTCCTGTACATTTAAGACCAACGTTTGATGTGTTTTCCTATAGTTTCTTTTATGTCCATTTTATATCCATTGTCATGCCTAAAGTGTTTAAAAGCTGTCACCCTCAATACTCAATACATTATATACATTTAACATTTTCCTTTTATAAAACTGTAGTCAAATCAATTTGACAGTAATGTAAATTCATGTAACACAATCACGATAAAGATGTGGAAATAGAATGGTTTGCTTTTAACATTTTACGCAATAAATTTAACCAGAAAAATCATGTTAATTTCAACATCATATGCACAAATATTTTGATTTTACTATTTATGATATGAAAAAAAACCACATAGCTTGTTGTGATAATTGTTTGACCCCTCAGAAGCACAAAAGTAGATTGTTGTTCTTGTAAGGGCACATGACTGCAACTCATGGTGGCAATTTCAAGCCTTCATGAAGAGCACTGAATGAAGTACTGCACACACATCGCCTCTTCCTCGCCTCCGCCATCCTCTAGATTTTCCTTTTACATCCTTGAGGGCGCTCCCAAGGGAGAGGACCAGCAAACATGGACAGGTACACTTTAATTCAGTTTGTATGTTTCCGAAGGTTGATTAACTTGATTATGCGTTTACAGAACACCGTTGCTGCTTTTCATCCTGGTTTTCCCGGGTGTGGCAGAGTGTGACGGGCCTCTGACAGATTTAGGTAATCCATCATCACTTTCTACCCTTTGCATGCACCCATGACATGTAATCTTTGGTCAATCAGAAAATATTGCCGGGAAGTTGGTTTTCTATCAAACGGACGGCAACGCCACCTACGTGCGAGACACCGGAGAGCTGGCTTCGGACATTCCCACCGAGACTATGTTCGAACTTTCGGACCCGCGGCAGAATCTCAGCACGGCAAACTTCAGCTACACGTGGGATTTAGGGAACGGGTATGAGGACTGTTGGGATGCTCATTCTTAAAAGTTTGAAAGTCTTTGCGATTATCATTTTGTTTATGGAAATGCAGGGAGGTAATCCAGGGGAGTGAGCCTGTTGTCCGCTACCACTACGCCTTGTCTGGAAACTACACGCTGCGGTTGAAAATTGGAGTCAATACGACCAAATACAAACCTCCATTAACTGGAATCTACTCCAAGGATATTCAAGTGCTTGGTTTGTATATAGTATAGTAATTGCAATTAGACTATCCTATTTTTATTAATTTTTTGAGTGTGAAAATTAATTTACAGATGCCATTAAAAGCATTGAGCTGAAGGGCCCTTCTGATTATGAGATGTCTCAAACCTCCGGCCTGGCTGTCCAGGTGGATGGAAGGTAGGTTCCATTTTGTTTTCCAATCTTTATATGACCTCAAGGACGAACCTGAGAATGAGATCATCGTGTCTCTCAGTCCTCCTATGTGGGTATGTTGGCGTTTCCTTCCCAACTGCGTGGCCGACCCGACGGGGGGCTGCACGCTAACATTGCTGTACGAGAACACCTTGCGGCTCAACCACACCTTTACCTCGGCCGGGGTTCACTGCCTGGACATCAGCGTCCGGAATGACATCAGCAAGCTGCAGACCTCCTTCAATCTCTTTGTCAGGAAAAGCAGTGAGTGAAACCAGCTCACATACACACACAACAAATCACATATGACCATCAGGTGTCTTTGCTTAAGAAAAGACAAAGCCCGAAACTGGCCTAAAGGCTGAGAGAGACAAGCAGGAACGTGTTAAAGAGCAGACATCCCAATATTTTATAGTTACTTTAATGTAGTTTGTGAAGAAACTCCAGTAAGGATGAGTGCCCTTTAACCCGTGGGCAGTATTTTATTTTCAAATGGCTTGGTCAGAACCAACAAAAAGCCAAAAAATGGTCACAATAACGCCTAGGGGTTAAGCTAACTAGCTAGCTAGCTAGCTATCCATCTATCTATCTATCTATCTATCTATCTATCTATCTATCTATCTATCTATCTATCTATCTATCTATCTATCTATCTATCTATCTATCTATCTATCTATCTATCTATCTATCTATCTATCTATCTATCTATCTATCTATCTATCTCTAGCAAAGATAGCTAGCTATATGTAGATCTTTATTGGATGTCATTAAATAGGAATCAGTCAGATTTATTGGCCAAGTGTGGAAGGACACGCAAGGAATTTGTCTTCACGGTCACAAACCGACTGAGAAACATAAAAATAACAACGACCAACGGATGGCGACATAACGAAAAGCCCGGCGGTTCAATATCAGCGCCCGAGAAAACAAAACAGGTCTCAGCCTCTGTGCATTTAAATGGGGGCACAGCATAAACCTGGAAAAAAACACAGATTGTGCCATTAATGTATATCCTGAGCCATTTTAACTTTTTTTTTATATATATAAGCGAATGAGGCACCATGAATGGCATCCAGAAGCACCTTCTAAATGAAAAGAACAAGTATTTTTTTTTATTGAAATTAATTTATTCAACTGAGAAATGTCAACAAATGTCAGTGCATGGTTCCCTAAAAGTCTCTTTCATGGCGCAGAGCCTGTTTGTCATGATGTATGTCACTGTTACAGCAGATAAAAAGCTGTAAATCATAACTACATTATATCCAAGGCATACTTACAAATCATTATGTTTTGCTTGTTAGTCTGAAATAAACACACATTGTTCCTGTCTTTAGTACGCTAATATGGATGTGTGTCCATCTTTCTATAGAATGTTTCTTATTGCCACAGTCAAAGGGAGCTGGGTAAAATGTGAGATCTTTTGCGGTGTCATATGAGGTGTTTCGGATCAAACTTTTAATGTGCTGTTTAATAGCGTTAGTTCCGCAAGAGGCCAGTCAAAATGAAGGAATGCGGCCCTATCGCCGTTTACGATCTGCAAGGCCTGTGAATGTTTCCTGTGCTCAGTCGATTTGCGCTTGTGGCTAAGTTACGATTATGCTAAAGCCTATCATAACATTCTTCGTGGGAAAGAAATTAGAGTTCACATTTGAGTCACAACTTTCAGCCCACAAATAATTGTCCACAATTTTGTGAAATTGTGTTCATTCCAGACAACACCAATTTGCTCTTCATCCTGTCTTCCGCTGCGATCCTTGTGGCAACTTTCTCTTTCATCACAGTCATCGCCTGCCACCCTCGATATCACAAAAGAGCTCAGGTACAACAGCGCAAAGTCAAGTTGCGTGTGAGCATAGTTTGCCTACACGCCACAGGTGTGCAAAGAATGGCTTTTATTTACTTATTAGTCATTTATCTCGTTAAATAGATGCGTAAAACTGCTGTGTTAAACGTAACCCACATAGCTAACCCAGCTTTTGGTCCAAAATGGATGGAGGGAAACACTGTAAAAACAGTAGGGTCAAAAGTACGGAAGCGTATTGCATTCACTTGGAAAAAAAAACTCCTTTTTTTCTGACAATTTTTTGGGGGGAGCTTTGTTTTTTTGAGTATTTTATTTTTATTTTCTGTTTTTCTGAATATTTTTTTTTCTGTTTCTCTGAATTTTTTTTTCTGTTTTAATGAATATTTTTTTCTGTCAAAAAAATATTCCGAAACACAGGGGGGGGCGGGGGAGGGGGTGATTATTTTTAAAAAAACAGAAAAAAAAATATTAATAAAAATAGGGGGGGGGGGGATTATAAAAAATAAATATTAAAAAAAAAACAGAAAAAAATATTACGAAAAATAGAGCTGGTGTTATATTCAGAAAAAATGAAAAATAATTATTTTATAATACAGCTAAAAATTACAAAAAAACCCTGAAAAATAATAATTCAGAAAAACAGAGAAAATATATATTTTTTAAACAGAAAAAAAAAACTGGGAAAAAAATATTCAATAAAACAGAAAAAAAAAAAAGTGAATGCAATACACTTCCGTACAAAAGTAACCCAATTATGTATCAAAAACGGACCGATCCGCTTTATGGGTCGATTTGGCACAACTTTCTGGGTTGTTTAATAGAAAATGACCCTTTTTTTAAAAAAAATCCAAGTAAGGGATCTGAGCAATATTTATGAGTTGCTTTACAGTAAAAGACGCATTTCTTGACTCACATCGACCCAAGTAGAGGATCGGTCCATTTTTAACCCAACTGTTTTTAGAGTGAATGCTGGGTTATATATAAACATCACATTGGGTTGAGGATTTGACCTGGAACGTTGGGTCAAGATTTTGATCCAATAAGTGGTGAGCTACCAAGAAATGGGTTACCAGGTTATCAATGCAGCTATTTTTACTTTAACAAGTTGGCCTATCTTTCCACTTCAACTGGCAGTAAATATTATGACCACAAGATGGCAGACTGGACCCAGAAACTGAGAATAGCAACTCTTGTGTGAGCTTCTCACTTACTGGGTACAACATTAGGTAAACTAGCTTGAGAGATCCTGTAAAAACCTCTATGACAGTGTCAGAAAAAAAGTGCACATAAAATGTGCAGTGGGTACAAATAATGTAAAACCTTCATCAGGTTTATCAAACTTGTTTTAATTGTGACCACAACATAGTTATGGTTGCCCTCAAGTGGTCACTTATGGTGAAACCCCAGGCACCAGTTGTTCAAAGGTAATCTGGATAATGGATTATAATTTTTTTTTAAACTTTGTTGTGCAAAACCAAATACAATTTCATAAATCTGATTAAATTAAGCAATCTAATCTTGGTTTCAATCTGGATCAAATCCTCCATTTATTTTTAACCGATTTTCAAATCATTAATTAGAATGATAGAGTACTTTAGATTACAGACCATTAACTCATTCACTGCCACAAATTCATAAAAAACAACAACAACAGATCATTTAAAAATTATGGGCAAGAGGCGATTCAATTTTTTTATTGTAATTAATCGCATGACTTCACTAGTTGACTCACGATTAATCACAAATTTTATATCGGTATTAAATGTACAATAATAAAATTCTAGGTTTTCATACTCTTGTTAACAAAAGTGGGAAAAAAATGTTAAATAGAAATAATTAAAATTTTGACGCTTATAGCCGTCAATGGCAGTGAATGAATTTACCCCAAAAAAGAAAAGATACAAAATTCGGGGCGTCAGGCGATTGAAGTTTTTAATCGTAATTAATCGCATGACTTCACTAGTTAACTCGCGATTAATCACAAATTTCATATCTGTTCTAAATGTACCACAAAAAAAAATCTAGGTTTTCATACTCTTGTTAACAAAAGTGCGATTTTTTTTTTAACTAATAGAAATAGTTAAAAAGAATTTTTGACATTTATAGCCGTCAATGGCAGTTTTGTTTTTTTTATGCATTTTGTTTCATTCAATAAATTCACTTTGTGTGACCCCACGCTGGCTATTTTACACACATAAGCAGCCTTCAGTGTGATATAAAATCGAATTCAGAGCACTCATTATCCGGATTTGGTCATCTTCAAAACGGGATCTGGATTACACTGATCCACTCCAAATTGATCTGAGCAACTGGGATGAAAATAAAACGGATTACGTGATCCCGGATAGCAAAATGGCTTACGGATGTGGCAATGTATGTACCTGACACGACAGACTGCGAAATGTTTTTCATTTTTCTCCTTTTGCAGGTCGCGGCATCCAGCAACGCTTTGTTCCTGAAGAGGCACACTGATGGCCGCAGCAGAATCATTTTCAACGTGGCCCGTGTTGAAAGGGAAGAGAAAGAACCACTGTGGGTACAAAATGGTACACACTACTATTCTTAACCAGTCTCATGAATCCTTCCATGGGGGCTATTCCGTTTTTATTTGCTATATTATGATCAAAAGAAGCACTGTACATAATTGAGTTAAAGTGGAGCAGTAAGCAACTATTATGCCCCATGCTTGTATTCCCGCTTTGCTTTGTGCTGTTTGAATGAATCATTTAGTTACCTGTGTGAGTTCACAAGGCGAGTAGGTCATAACCCACGTGCATATTACGTTGTGTGAGGTCGATCAATTAGTGACCCACAGCGCTCAAGCTAAACCCCCTCATGAATTATTAACTCTCATAAAGGTCATTTTAATGCACATGAGTGTTGGTTTATGCTCAGTGAGAACTGCAAAGTGATCAGTGACCTATTTTTTTAAATTATTTTTTTATTTTTATTTTTTAATTTTTTTAAAGTGTGCTTTCTTTTTGTGAATTTCTTTCCTGGAGAAAAAAATAAATAAATCTGAAACTATTGCTTGCAAATCTGTATTTTTTCTTCTTAACATATATATATTTTTTAAATCACTGTCATCAAGCTAAATGCAACACATGAAACAACAACAAACATCCAATTGGAAAAACATAATAGTTAATAATTAATAATAAAGTGACAGGTGTCACTTGAGGACTTTTCACCAGCTGTGATGAAAAACGGTGGAGTTATTCAAGCGCCTGTCTAATGACAGCTTGTCCCTGTTCATTAATAATAGCGACATTCCTAATGAGCGTGTCCTGACCGAGACGCAGTCGGAGTGCTTGCGGTTGCTATGGTAACCTTCAACGTTGACCTCAGCTTATGTCGAGTTTTAAAGTCGGTGTATGTGGGTCATTTTCGTGTCATTTGATTAATAACGGGAAAGACTTTTGAAAAGAAAAAGATTTTTTTTTTCTTTTAAATGTCACTTTGGTTTTATATGTGTAAGAAATCAAAAAGTTGTTGATGATTCAATTAAAATATGCCAAGCATTCATAGTAAATAAATGGTGGTGGCCCACTGAAAAACACTCAAGAAGTGTAAAAATAAAAGTGCTTGATGAAAAAGACGTAAACAGCTTCATAAAAATCGTCCGAGTTGCACAATGACATATGTCATTGTAACGCTAAAGACGTGCAAAAGTTGTGACATTTTCACAAATTCTTGCATAGCTCAGAAGTAACACCATTGATGTTGCTGTCATGTGTAAATCCAAAATGGCTGCCCTTCTACTCACAGAACCCTCTGGTGCATTGCAACGACATAATGAGGCTCTTTCTAGTGACATTAATAGTTAAAAAAAAAAAAAACTTGAATGACAAATTAGTTTAAAAAAAAAACAACTAAATAACCATGCTACAAATCATGAAACATTAAAAGTTTGAAGGATATTAGAATGTATTTTTTCAAAAGTAAATTCAGTAGGGGATGTCTTTACCGTTATTATTGATCAAATTATATGAAAATGTATGTCACATATTCATATTAAATATTACTTTTATGTCAAAATGTTTATCATTACTGGTTGAAACGGATTAAATTGTAGATATAATACATATATATATATATATATATATATATATATATATATATATATATATATATATATATATATATATAATGTCTTTACTGCAAAACACAAGTATATCATTGTCTAAAAAAAATCCTGAATTCCAAGACACATTTTTTTTTCTTTCGAAAAACACAATTGCAGAAAATGGATATTCATTACAAAATATATGATTTTGCAGAACATTCCACTGCCAAAAACATATTCAAGGCTATTAATTGCATTTATTGTTGCTGTTGTTAGTATAATTAATCCCTCTGCCACTGCTATGTATCCATATTGAGTATGCGCATCAACAAAAAGCTAATTAAAGTCTTAACATAACTCATCTGTGTTTTAATGGCATGTTTTGAAATATCCACCCATCCTCATTAGGATCATGGGTGAGTGAGAGAGAGGTGGGGGAGTCGAGGTTCTGGTCGCCAGTCACACATTAAACAGACATACTCGCTCATATTCATAAAAGTGCACAATTTTGAGTCTACCTAACAACCAGATTCATACAATCATGGACTGTAAACCCTCTCTGTAACTGAGAAGTCTTTTGTTTTCACACCATCCACAGTCAAAGGTTTTATGAAATAAAATGCACCAAAAACAGAGTTACTTTCACCGCACTGTTGCAGTTTATACAAATGATCTGCGAGTGTTACTTTGTATCCATAAAAGGTCCGAGGACGAACGTCTCCCATGTCACCGTCGACCTTTTGGCCTCTCCCTCTGTTAAGCGTTGCTAATGCCACCCACGCCACCTGCTGTTGCCCTGAAGCCAAGCCAGCTCAGTTAAAAGATCCCGCTCAGCTTACGCTCTATACTACTTATGTCACACCCACGTCCCTTTATCGTACCTGACAGTTACCACTAACAGGGCAGCGGATGACTTGTTGGTATGCCATACGCTAAATGGAGTACAGTTCCGATTAAATGTATTATCACAGAAGGCCCTGTGTTACCTTGCTTAAAATACTCTATCAACAACAATTATTGACTATTGAAATGGAAAAATGACCAAAAACGGCATTTCCTTCACTTTGTTTGAAATTGAGTAAAAATGTCTGTTTCTGACAAAAATGAATAAATAAACAAATGGACCAAGCATTGATTTAGGCAGCAGCTCTTTTTATTTTGCACACTTAATGGCAATTTTTATTCATACAAAAAGGATTGTTGGCACTTGAGTCCCTATTAAGGCCACAAAAACAATTCTGAAGAGTTTAACGTGCAAAACTACTATGTACACTACGGCACATATCACAACTACATTACAAGCAGACATTCATAGTTTTTATAACTGTGATAACAATGCAACAACATATACAACAACAAATAAGTGTTTTACAACAATAGAAACATACCATAAACACAAAACACCATTTAACAGGTTTTGTTCATATGGATTATGGATGACCAAAACTGCCAAAATTATAAATAAATAAATGACTAAATAAATAAATAAATAACTAAAAATGAAAAAAAATAAATAAAAAATATAATTCAAAAATGTAATATATATATATATATATATATATATAAACAAAATATAAATATATCCATAAATAAATAAATAAAAGTAAAAATAAATAAAAAAACGAGATTCAAAAAATAAAAATAAATATAAAAAATAAATGTCGAAATAAATACAAAAATAATTATATAAATAAAATTAAATATAAATCAATAAATAAAACTGCTCTCACATTTACTTTTTTTATGCTGCAGACGCTCTGTCAGGTCGAAATGTTATTCAAATGAGGGGGGGCGGTCCTAAGCGTGTCATTGGTTGGCCTCCGCCGTTGCAAATTGCTTGTCATTGGTCGAGTGAGCGGCTCGGCGAACAAGGAAGTCTCGCCGGCTTGCGTTGGAGAGCTCCAGCAATGGACGACTAACTTGAGTTGCTAGACAACAAGTCAATTTATATATTTATTTTTGTATTTATTTGTATTTTTTTATCTCGTTTTTATTTTTGTATTTATTTTTACTTTTATTTATTTATTTAGGGATATATTTATATTTTGTTGTTTTTATTTCCTTTTACATTTATTTATTTTTTATTAAATTTTTGAATTATATTTTTATATCCGTTTTTATTTTCCCTTTTAGCCATTTATTTATTTATATATATATATATATTTTTTTTAATTTTGGCAGTTTTGGTCCTCCATAATGGACAAGGCAAGGATAAAAAAAAAAAAGAGCACTGTGATAGATTTATTAGTATCACTGGTATCATGTCCATGCAAACAGTATTTTTCTCCCCACGTCATAAAGTCGAATGTTTTTCCAGACTAATCATGTCAGTATACAACATGTGATTGATTTTGGCTCCAAGCCAATTCTCCCGTTAAGCAATAGACATAACATTAGCCAGACTTTTAAGATAATCTTCTCTCCTACTTTCGCTTGCACGGCACGCACCAGCAGCTCACATGTCGACTCCAGTCTGGGTCTCTTCTATTTGTATCCGCGGGGTTTGTGCGGTTGCGTGCATTTGTATGTATCGCTTCAATGCCACTCAGGATGGGGTTGTTATGATGAGGGAACTGTGGACTGAACTGACTTGACACCAGGCAGCAAAAACAGTAAGCAAGTAGCCGGTAACAGTGTTAGCTAATTTGGACATTCAGTGTTATGTGCACTCACAATGTTGTTTTCACAGCTTCCACAGTAATTAGAAATAAAATAGCAGCTAATTAACAAGAAAAAAAGGCAGACGCTAAGCGTTTAGGTATTAGGCAGACGCTCCACGCACATCTCCAAAGGCCTCTTGAAGGCTCCCCTCCCAAACACCTCCACGTTGCTGGCCAGCCACGAGATCACATTACCCGGTAAGTACGACGTACAGTTGGCCATGGACTGGATCTCGGCTGGCTTCAGAACTCGGTCCCAGATATTGACTTGACTCAGTTCTCCTACGAATGCCTGCCCGGCATCAAAGCGGCCGCCTACAACGTCCTGGAGACAACAGCAAAAGAAATCTGCAGTAAAACATTTCCGTGATAAAATGTGAATTTCTGCAAAAGACAAATAAATGTTACACATACCTGCTCTTGGCCCAGGATGATAACCCCTCCCGGTTTAATAGGGTGCCAGGCCGCCAGGTTATCTCCCGTCCCTTGCTTTTCCCCATCTTGATAGGCCTCCCACTGGCCATCCCTGGTGGTCCATGAGATGCAGATATGGTGCCACTTTCCATCACGTACCTCCAAAGGCAGCTGTGCAACCTTCACAATCAAAGCCCATTAGATGGACTATGACTGATATTTTATTTATACAAGCAGCCAGGACTCACCTTGTCATTAATGAGCAGCTCAATTGGGTTATTTCCCCATTCGATCAGCACGATCTCATTGGCTTGTCCGGGCACACCGTAGGAGAAAGGTGTCCCGATTCCTGGGGTGGCGCTGGACTTGATCCACATGCAGAGAGTGAATGCATACATCTCCGGGAGGCTTTTGATGATGCGACCATACAAGTAGTTTGTACGCTGCGGTAACGAGAGCTTGAACTGCTCCGGGGACTTGAAGTCTTCTCCTCCTGTCCATATACAGAAGCGAGGTGAGTCACCTACAGTATAGTGTTGAATTTGTCTTTTTGCACTACATTTCAAAACTGCTGGACCCAAAAGTAACCCAACATTGGTGCAATAGCTAACCTAGCTCTGTGTCCAAAAGAGACAGAGGTAATGGTGGATTTTTTAAATTTATTTTTATACTCGTGCGTACTGGTTTGAGGCTGTGACCCAGCATGTTGGGTCAAGATTGTGATCTAACAGAGGGTAAAAAAAAGAAACTACCAAGAAATGGGTAATCAGCTTATCAGTAAAGCTATGGTTACCGTTTCCTAAAAATGTTTTGCGAAATCAGTACACAACAAAATGATCAAACAAAAACAGCAACCAGCTTTGGTTCTTCAGCTTGCCCAAATCCAATCTCCAACCCAATCTGATGGGTCAAAAATAATAAATTTACCACCTAGTCTACTGGCTCAAAAATAATTAATTAACCCAACCTTGGGCAAAAGTAGCCCATCCTGCCCAAATCCAATCTCGAAACACAATCTTTTGCGTGAAAATAATTAACTAACCATCCAGTCTGTTGGGTCAAAGTAATTAACTAACCACACAGTCTATTGTAGGGGTCCTCAAGTTCAGTCCTTGAGGGCCCCTATCTAGCCTGTTTTCCATGTTTTCCCTCCTGCAGCACAGCTGAATCTAATGACCAGCTAATCAGCAAGCTTTGCAGAAGCCTGATAACGATCCTGATCATTATTCAGGTGTGTTAATGGAGAGAAACATGTAAAACAGGCTGGATAGGGGCTCTCGAGGACCGAACGTGAGCACCCCTGGTCTACTGGGTCAGCATAACTAACTAACCCAACCTTGGGCAAAAGTAACCCAGCCCGCCCAACTTCAATATCCAAACCAAATTTGTTGGGTGAAAATAATTTAAGAACCACCCATTCTACTGGGTAAAAAATAATTAACTAACCCAATCTTGAACAAAAGTAACCCAGCCTCCCCAAATCCAATTTCTAAACCCAATCTGGTGGGTGAAAACAATTTACTAACCACGCATTCTACTGGGTCAAAAATAATTAACTAACCCAACCTTGGCCAAAAGTTACTCAGCCTGCCCAAATTCAATCTCTAAACCCAATCTGGTGGGTCAAAAATAATTAACTAACCGTCCAGTCTGCTGGGTCAAAGTAATTAACTAACTACTCGATCTATTGGGTCAACATAAACAACTAACCCAACCTCAGGCAAAAGCAACCCATCCCTCCCAAATCCAATTTCCAACCCAGTCTGTTGTGTCAAAAATAATTAACTAACCACTCAGTTGGCTGGGTCAAAAATAATTAACTAACCCAACCTTGGGCAAAAGTAACCCAGCCCGCCCAACTTTAATATCCAAACCGAATTTGTTGGGTGAAAATAATTTAAGAACCACCCATTCTACTGGGTAAAAAATAATTAACTAACCCAACCTTGAACAAGAGTAATCCAGCCTGCCCAAATCCAATTTCTAAACCCAAACTGGTGGGTCAAAAATAATTAAATAACCGTCCAGTCTGATTGGTCAAAGTAATTAACTAACTACCCAATCTACTGGGTCAACATAAATAACTAACCCAACCTTGGGCAAAAGCAACCCATCCCTCCCAAATCCAATTTCCAACCCAGTATGTTGGGTCAAAATAATTAACTAACCCAACCTTGGGCAAAAGCAACCCAGTCTGCTCAAAATCCACAGCTACACAACTTTATGAAAACAACCCAGCGATTTTTAGTATGTACTGATTCTGAAAAGCAGCTCAATGTGATTGGGCAAATAAAATCTAACATCCACACACAGAGTGGAAGCAGTGCAGTCAAGAGAAAGGATACAAAATGAAAAGAATGTTGAGAATAATACAATTTCATGGAACAATTATTTCTGACAGTGTTTAAACTAACGTAAGAAGGCCTAGGATGAGTGCCATGGAAAATGGACGAATGGAACGACTTTCAACAACATTGTGAGTGTGTGCCATTGGCAATTTTATGTCCATTCATCCGGAAGAACATATTGTGAGGTCTGAGGTCCCAACCTGAGTGATGGCCTGCCTCACAATGTCTGCTCTAGTCCATGCTGGTACCATCTTACTGGCATCCATTCAGGCCATTAACAATCAGTGATGCGATCACTCGAAAATACTCAGTTTTCAGCATTCTGGGACTTCACAATTAGCATTCCCATCTGGCGAGCGATGTCACGTATGCACCATGTCATGTTTTGACCACATACAAAAATAACAATGCAGGAAGGAGGGAGATTTTAGTTCTCAAGCTGGAAATCCAATCACTACTTTGAGTTTGTCAGCTAAAGAAAATATTAAAGTACGTTACACAGTCTGTGCTGTTCACAAAGTATTATCGAGCTTCAAAATCACGACCAGTACATCCAATTAAAAATAAATAAATAATGATAAAAGGATCACTGCCCGTTCAAGCTTAAAAAGAAATACGCACAAGGTTGTGTGACTGTATGAGGTCCCCAAATTTAATCATTATAGGCTATATATAGAAGTAATGTTCATTCCAAATTTTATTTTTATTAACAGCTAAATATGTCAGGCCAAAACAGACTGCCTGAAATTTTTTTTTACAAGTGAAGTCTTTTATTTTATTTTTTATTTTTATAAATACAAGTAGCCTGTTTGTGTGTGTTTTTCAAGGTAACTATAGCAACACTGTTTTAAAACGACTTTTTTTTTTGTGTAATCTGACTAATCTTTCCATCACATTTTCCTGCGTCACATTACCTTTCTCAAGCTCACTTATCCTCTCCACCAGCGCGTTGAGCGTACTTTCCGTCTTCAGCCGGTACGCTGCCGTGGCATTGGACAGCATGCTCTTCTCCTCTTCCAAGTTGCTGACTTTCCTCAGGAGCTGCTTCTCCAGCTCGACCAGGCGACGTTGCAGTAAGTCACGCAGCTCGCTGGGGAACGACGCGCCGGATATATTGGCTCGCATCTGCTGTTGCTAAAGATGGATGAGCAGGAAGTGGACACAGGTGACCACGGATAGGTAGCAGCGGGAGACGCTTTTGACTTCACAGCGGGATTCTAAACGCATGTCTGACTGCCTTACAAATGTACATATACTAGATATTATAAAAGGAGATTTGGCTACTCTACCATCTTTGCTACTCGTTATTTGGCTATTCAATATTTGGATGTATGTATTTGTAATGATTAGTTATAAAGCAGTGATTAAAATCAACCCGAAAAAATGGCTTACAACATTTTCTATGCCACTCCACCATTATAAACATAATATTTGGATTAAAATTGCGTATGTGGAATACACCCTAGAGACAGATTGGTCAAAATGACCCCCCAAAAAAAGGTTAAATTTGACCTAACTAGTTGGTAGTTATGTGTCCGACAGATCATTTGGTTAAAATGGTGTTTTCAATCAATATATATTGGTGGCCAAGATATTGGTTAATCTGTGTTAGAGGCTGACATTTTTTCGGGAATCCCGTGAAAAAAAAGTACCACTGATCGTCACATCCACATAAGTGGGTCGAAAATTGTTCCCCGCATTTGGCCCATCCCCTGAGGGAGCGGTGACCAGCGACAGGGGCAACGCTCAAGGAATCATTTGGAGATTTAACCCCCCCCCTCAATTCCAACCCTCAATGCTGAGTGTCAAGCAGGGAGGCAAACGGATCCCATTCATAGTCTTTGTTCTGACCCGGCCAGGGATTGAACCCACAACCTCCCAGTCTCAGGGGAGACACTCTAGGCCACTAAGCTGGTCACACCGCGTGACCTATCTAGACACACCTTTCCATTTTTAAACACTATACTATTTTTATATTATATTGTAATCATATATAATAATTGCTAAATACATTTAGAATATAATAAATTGATACAATAAATATATTTCCAAGTGCTCTACCAAGACTTACTTTCTATTGTAACCAATTTCATTTTTTGTTGGGCTAACCCAAAAAATTGGTATGCCTGTAACCACCCGGAATGGTCAATGTCTGGCCAATCTAACAATTAATCAAGCCAATATGAGCTTAACCAACTGGTTATTTTTATATTGATTGGTAGTTGTTTTTTTTTTTAATCCATTTTTTAGAGTGTACGAATAGAGCAGCAAACGCCACCCATTTTCATCCATCTCACAGGGCGGCCATTTTGCCACATGCTACTGAAAATGACATCACAGTTGCTCGGCTCAGCTTGTGAATTTCACATGACCAAACTCAGAAAACAGGTGAGCAGTGATTGGTCATTACGTGAGCCATGAATGGTCGCTACTTGAGCAACTGTGATGTCATTTTCAGTCAACAGCAAGCGGCAAATGGCCGCACCCTGACATGATTCAAATTTGGCTGCTTTATTCGTATTGAACAAAATTAACACTAATCATAATGTCGTGTTTAGACTATAGTGGAGAAAAAAATGGATGGTTGGATGGATGGATTTTTGGATTGATTAAATTATTATTTAAAGGCATAGGCTATTTGATTCATTTTCTTACAACAACTAATGTTTTGTCTGATAATTATCTTATTGTTTTATTCATGTGACTTGCACTAAGATTTTTTTTTACATGATGTTTTGTTTTTTAAACAGCCAACATTTCCATGTTAGTTATACCTGCTCAATCCAATATGATGCAAGGCCCCCCCCAAAAAAGTGTTTTAATCAGGGGTGTGCAAAGTGTGGCCCCATAAGACTTTTGTAACATATACAATTGTTGCATTCCCTAAGCTGCGCTCTAATTAGTTTAAAGAGTACAAAACAGGACTTTTACGCATTGTGACGAACTTACCTCCAGGTTCTCCAACCTGTCCTTGAGCCCCTGCATTGTTTTTCCAAGATTCTCCACAGTGTCATTTGGATCCCTGGGGACGTCCCCCATTGTGTTTTGCTTCACTTTGCCCCAAGCAGCCCCCTTTTCGTACTTTCTATCATCCGTGGTTGAGGCGCAGAGGGACAGCTTGGTGGTCAGCTCGTTGATTGTGCCAATTTGCTTGGAGATGGTTTCTTTCTGCTGCAGAATCGTCTCTCGGAGTTGCATGACGGTGTTGCGGAGCTCCTCTTCCTGCCCCCCGGCGCTGATTTCGGGTAATAAGGTCACCGGGCAGCTGGTGTCGCCGACGAGGGGAACTGCTCGGCAAATGTAGCGCTTGCCGTCGTCCGCTTGGCCGCTGGTTTGGTGCCGGCAGCCCAGCGCACAGAACATTAAAAAGCCGTAAAAAAGTGATAACATACCTGCAAAGAATGCCTCCAAGTAAGTATTAATGATAAGTAAACACTCTATGAAGCCATCCAGTCTGTGCCTAAAACACACCCGTTACAATTTACGCACGCACAATTCGGAATTATAAAACAGTACCATAATTCAACTAGACTAATAAATTTAAAAAAATATATATTAAATAGCACAACCCAAAATGAAAATCTAGTTTAAAAGTCTAAAAGCTTTTTTTGCGGAACTATTCCTGGCGCGAACAGAGCGCAGTGTGGCACTGATCGGACAGTTCCCTCTTTAGGGAAAGAGGATTACCAAAAAAAGGTGTCTAGAGAACGCCTGTGATTGGCTGTAGTAGGCTGACGTCAGCGGCCAGCAGGGTGACACATTTATTTATCTGTTTGAGCACTTCATTAAGCAATGACGAGGCGACAATTGCAAACCTATGGGGGGGCGAGGGCAAAAAATCAATTCCATTTTGAGTACGCAATGTCCTTATTTCACTTATTCGTTTATGCCAACAAATGTAACAGTCATTTTTCTTGCGGTCCCTGTAAATTAAACATGTTGAGAACTTGTGTTCATAACTAATTTCTGTTTTATTGGGCAGGGCATGTCTTAGGTCTCCCTCACAGTTGCTTGTTGATAGCATAATCTCCGCAATAACAAGAGAATAGGGAGTGAGTCCTTCCACAAATAGCCAATAAAATGCAAGCAGTCTAATTAATACCCCCATTAGTATATATCTCCTATATTAATAGTTAAAACCATAAATGTAACACAAGTTATGATCCCCAAAATAGTGTATTATCAACTCATCTTGCAACATTACATTATTATTAAAAATAAATTGTGTGTACATATATAGCGACAGAAAAAAGACAATTGCTTGTGCCACTAACATAGTTCCCTCTTCCCTGGCACCAATGCGCCAAACGGCCACAGGTAAGTTTTCAGCAAAAAAAACAAAACAAAACAAACTCGGGATCGATTACCAATAGGTGAATTTTAAAACATCAGACTCAAAATGCACTCATGACGTATAAAAAAAAAATGAGGACACGATACGTAAACAATTAGCCGCAGCTGGCTGCCTGGTCGTGAAAGGTCAATAAATCCTGGTGGGCAGACTGGAAGACATACTGCTGAGCATTGAACATGGCCTTCAAATGGTACAGTCACATGCGAACGACACGGGCACGCACACACATACGGATGTACGAGGCAGAAAGAGAGAGGATGTACTTCAATCCAGCAGCTGAGAAACTCAGAGAATTGAAAGAATGCTCAAATAATTCAAATTATAATGATTAAAATATGATATACCCTGGCATTAAGATGATTTCAAATGAGCACAGGTGGCAAAAGTAATCATGCCAAGATATTAATCATATCGAGAAAGTACAGAATAAAAGATAGTTTTCAGATACATGTCAAATGAGAGTAAAGTAAAAAGTAATCAGAAAAACAAATACTCGACTACACTTGAAAAACCTACTTAATTACAGTTACTTGTTTACAATGCACCAGTGCGAATGAGTATATTAGTCCAAGTCAGTCTGGTTTGCTTGCTGTTTTTACTTCAGTACTTTGCTAGCCATAACATCATCATATGAGTTATAACAAAAGATCTGCAAGGCCCTTAAGGACCAAGTGCAATGAGGTATGACTCAATGAACCTGTGTGGTGAATAATAAGTGTTTTTGTGTAGATTTTTCAGCGAAGTGGGACATGATGTATTCGTGTGTTTTTGTGGTATCCATCCATATCTTCGTTAGGGTCGGGACTCAGCTAGAGCTAGCTAGAAAATAAAACTAAAACATTTACGCAATAAATCAGCTATTGTTTATGGTAATACAGAAACAATGCATTGCTTGTTTGTTAAAAAAAAAATACATAGGGAAGGAGACATTGAAAAAAGATTTACATGTTCAATTTGAATATAAGGGGGGTGGGGGGGGCAAAAAATAAAATTTGATTATTTTTCTAACTAACTAACTGGCCTCAGTGAATTTCATTTTATGTCAGTTTTAATTATATAATAAATGTATATAATAATAGCAAATTACTAACAGACATTTTTGTATTACTGTCTGAATCCAGCAATACAAATACAGTGATATCTATGATTTAAATTAGCACTTCCATGTTGTCAAAACTGAGTGTCTTTAAAAAACAGATTCTCTCCATGAGAGACATGAAAGAAAAATGGAAATCTGTTTTTTTGGTTACTAGGTGATGAAGGCAAAAGTTAGGAAGCAGCTGTTCTATTGCAGTTGGCCGAAAAGTGGGGGGAAATTAAAAGTGAAAATAATGATACAGAATTTCATTAAAAAAAAAAAATCCTAGAACTATAGGCTGGCTTGTTAGTCAGCGTGAAGCAGTTTGTTATGCACACCATGAAAGGAGAGAGGCTTTCGATGCATGAATAGGTTTTCGGGGTATTGTCGAGGATTCAGTCTACGGGAGAGTGCACTTTTCTCTTTTTGTGATCTGGCTGCACTAAGAGGTCGTCAACAGGCTGTATCACTACTGAGAAAAATAGATAGTCTAATGGACACCCGAGTGGTCTTTTATAGATGAGCCAGTGATTTTTTTCTTCAACCCTGAAAAAAAAAACCATCAGATAATGAAACAAACAAGAGCGTTGCAATAAGCCTGTGACATCTATTTTAGCAGCTAATCATTACCTGGAGAACAACGTGGGGAGAAAAAGCAAGCATGTCAGTTATCGTCAACATTATGTGACAATTGGTGAAAGGAATATTCTGTTCTGAAGCCTCTTGCTTGTGGGTTAACTGACAGAGACAACTGCTAATTAAAGCCACAAGCGACACAGGGAGGGAGGGGGGTTGGTTATAGGCCGATGGATTTGGTGATAAATCAAGACTTCATTATTGTCCCCACTATTACCAAGGCAATTTGATCGTTTTACCCATTAGCCATTAGCCTGGCCAAGAGAATAGGCTACTTAGGAATTAATCACTGAAATAACACCAGGAAAGCAAGAACATTTGGTCCCCTAGTTCTAAAAGGGAATAATTTCAAAGATGAACTGAACAGATGACAACAAGATTTGCAATTGTATAGCAAAAAGCTGATTTTTCAGCTGGTTATTCCAGACTAGTGAGTCTGAATCTCTGAAGTGCACAAAGTTGCCAATTATTCAACATAATACAAGCTTTATGTTCAATGGAACAGGCCTAACTTTCACTCTGACTATGCTATGTAAATGTGTTAGTAAATACAAGATCATTTTATTTCAGTAGTTTTGTGTTTATATTAGTGCGTTGGCTCAGTGACGACGATCAACAGTTTAAAAGTCGCCTTGTGTCAGCCCATGGAGATTAGAGACCTTTACTATGCTGCCATCTTGTGGCAAAAACAAAAACACAGTGAATTGAACATGGAAAAAAATTATGAAACGATTTACATGTTAATTTAGCGAATGTGCATTTTTTTGAGTTTTTTTGTTTTTGTTTTGCTCACTCAGCGCCATTAACATGACATATATGACCCCAGAAAACTGCTAGATATATTACTCATTGAACTGTAATAGATTAAAAATTATGGTTAAAAAGGTGTCATAAAACATTTAATGTATTATGTATTTTGAATTAGCTTGGCTTCTTAAACTACCATTTACAAAGAAGCAATAGCATTTTTCTTGCTTACAGGGCTTTTGTTCCATTGCGGTTACCGTACATGCGCGACAAGACCGTCAAAAATGATGGTCATATACCACCCGCCCGTAGGACTATATCCTTCCACTTGCACTAGAAAACCACGTGTTACGGAATATCACTCACCGTGCTTAAAAAAACTGGGCACAAATAGGAAATACATCTATGTGAATCACAAATAAACTTTAAATTTGTCGCAAATATGCATCAAATATACGCATTTGGTACATGATATGCGGAGGGATATCATTCACATCCATGCTGCTCAGAGCGGCAGCGCGGTGCTTTCTAACGACACGCTCATTTACGGTGGACAAGGTAGGATAATTTGGTTTCCCTTTTATTATTGATTTTAGGGGAAAATTGTTCGTTTCTTCTGCGACGACTGTGAATTTAGGCTTCGGGTGCATGGGGTTAATCTGTCCGTTGTAAAATATAAATGTATCTTAAACACAGTTGAACAACATCAAGGGTCCCATTCTATAATAAGCTAACTTATGAGATAATCATGACGGCGAATGCTCTTTTTTTTTAAGTTACTCAGTAAATATCGAATCTGTTATCGGAAAATAAAATGCTTGAACGCCTAACTGGCAAACACGTTTGCATTTTGACGTCGGTATGATAAGAGTTTAATTCAGAATTTCTACATGAAAGTGAAAGAATTGTGCTAGCCGAAGCATACTGTGACGTCATCACGGTGCGCCTGTTGATTATAATCGCCTATCAAAACTGATGGGTTTTGCAAACTTTTTGGATCACCTCACAGGGGAGAAAGGACAATTTTGTCATTTTTGGGCTATGTTGACGCATTCCAGGAGCTGCGTGTGCAAGGTTTAGTTTTAGTTTAAGTAGTTTTCATCGGCAGATGCTACTGCTTTTCAATCCTCTGGATATGGGTTTCACCATGCACTTGAATATCACACTGGAATTATGACCTTTATATTTTTTGTTTAGAAAAATACTTGCAAAGATGCTATGTTTAGTATTTTTTTTGTTTTTGATATTAATAATACAACATGCAGTGACTTTACCATGTGTAACCATAAACATGTAACATGTGCAACTTAACAATCTTGTAAGTACGTTTTTTTCCCATTAAAAAAAATGCAACTAGTCAGTTCGAGTACCTACAACTGCATACAAAACAGAAATGAGTGGATTCAGTTTGACATTTGTTTTCTGTATGATAAGATAGCTAATATGTTCATAGGTTATGTATGCTCTATTAATGTTATCATTATCATACAGTTTCTACATTGCTTTTAGTGTTCATGTTTTACCATTCTCTTCTTTTTCTGTATGCAGTGCAGCACAACATGAGCACAAGCTGAGATCTCTGCAGACCGTGTAGTCTGTCACCTTTCCCTCCGCTGGATCAGTCCGTTCCAGCTGCCACTATGGCCTTTGGCCCAGCTCCCAGTCCCACCGTGGTGGACCAGACCACACTGATGAAAAAGTACCTGCAGTTTGTGGCAGCGCTCACTGACGCAAACACACGTACGTTCATTGATCTTAGCAGTTATTATTAGACAGGCACACGCCTGGTTAGATTCGGCACGGATGTTGAGCATGGGAATTGTGATGAGAGCGATACGCTTTAGTCCAGTCAAAGGTACATGTATGTGAATGTGTGTGTTTGTGCGAATGTGTGTGTGCAAGAGTGTACCTTTTTGATCAAACTGGCGATGAAAGTAAAACTGATAAGATCTGAGAGTCCCTGCTAAGCCTGTGTAAAAGGCCATGGATGTTAAATTACATTGAACAAATTGGATTAATTGTCCCTCATTTTCCAGCTGATGAGACCAAGCTCAAGATGATGCAGGAGGTCAGCGAGAACTTTGAGGTGAGTTTGACACAGCGCTGGTGATTAATTGGGTTTACAGATTAATTGGAGTGCATTTGTCATGATTTTTTTCCCCTTTATTTTTAATTACTTCCCTGGTTCAAAGCACAAAGTCTGAGTCAGTGTTGAAAATTTTGCAGTTTGGTTGCAACATTTACAACCCCTTCAGTGACAGTTTTTTTCTTTAAAAAAAAAGATCAGCTAGTTTAATTCCTGTGAAAGAAAATCACAGCGTCAGCCACACTAAATATTGCGAGACAGAGTAATTATTTATACAGTGCAAAAATGAATGCTTTATGGGAAACATTTAATCAGATATGTGCATGAAAAAGAAAAACATGTTTTTGGCTTTTTCTAAAAGCGAAGGGGAAAAATTCAGGAAAAGATTCAAAATTGGAAACTCGATTTTATTGTGTAGTAAAGAAACTCAATATATGGTTAGTTAATTATGGGACTGCTGAGCGTAGCAAGCAAGCAGCACATATTACTATCCTACAAAAATGGGTTTATTGCGGTTATTATATCATCTTCCACGGATTTTTCCGCTTAAATGCGGCCCGTACCGTAGATCGCACCGGGACAAATGAGGTATCAAACGATGCGGCTCGATCTGACTCGGGTGCGGCATTACTTTTCTAGGAATTCCGAGTTACCATGGCGACGCAATTCCCCAAAAACTCCCAAAAAACTCCCATAGGAAATGAATGGAGAAAGGGGGAACAAATTACAGATCAAGCACCTTTTTCCAAGACACGCTGCGCACGCATACGTTATCCGACCGATACGAATTTTAGCTCATTTTGTAGAAATTTTTCCCATCTTTAGCTCAGTGTCAAAATCTTTTTTAAGGAATGTAAGCTCTCCCCTCTGTGCGGGTTCAAAGACAGTGAGCAAACAGCAGACAAATAGCCTTCTCCCATTGTTGTGTATTGCAAGTGCCAGAGTGGAGCAATTAACTTTAGAGTGGCGGGAACAAATAAATGTACTTCCAAAAGTTTCACTTCAACTCGTCACCATGGCCACAATCTTTGCTCACTAGACATCAAATTCTCACATTTTGTAGTCACGAGTGTCTTCTTTCAGACAAACTAACTTTTATTTGGCTAAGGTGTCATTTAGTACCTTTATTTTCACTTTATGCGAGGACAAGTCGGACGAACTCGCCTATCTCTTCCATGTTAAATTCAGGCGCCTTTCGCTCTTCATTTCTGATAAATCATAAGTTTTCAACCTGCTCTCATTTGGTCATTTTTCATCCGATTAAAAGAATGAGAACATGCTCGTGTTCCCCAAACCCTTGCCGTTCTAACGAGCCATTTCTTGAATCTGTATCTCGAATCGTTAAGTCGTGAGAGGCTTTTGTTCAAGGGGTGCGTCTCTCATACAATCTCAATGGAATGTGGGGCGCGTGACGGCTCCAAGTCAAAAATGTGTGTGCGCTCTTAAAGTGACAGTGAGATATTTTTAGTTTCTGTTGATTATGGTTAACTTCCACATTTCTTGACCGATTTTTGTCGTTTAAATTTTAAACTCTTCAGCTCATTTACATTTTTTTAAATACATTTTCAGGGACAGTGAGATACTTTTAGTTGATGTTGATTATGGTTAACTTCCACATTTCTTGAGCGATTCCAGTTGTTTAAATTTTAAACTGTTCAGCTCATTTACAAAGTCAAATGTGTGTGCGTGAAAGTGCATTTTTCTTAAAGGGACAGTGAGATATTTTTAGTTGATGTTGATTATGGTTAACTTCCACATTTTTTGAGCGATTCCAGTGGTTTAAATTTTAAACTGTTCAGCTCATTTACAAGAGTCAGCAGTCCCATTCAAAATTTCCGCGGGAATTTTTCTAGTTGACAATACTACAGTGCTTGAAGTTGTTGATCAACCTAACACTACATTCACTGCCGTTTCCATTTCAGAATGTGACATCCTCGCCTCAATACTCCACCTTCTTGGAACACATCATCCCTCGCTTCCTCACCTTTCTACAGGACGGAGAGGTGCAGTTTCTACAAGAAAAGCCGACGCAGGTACGGTGATTCCCAGAACACTACGTGCATAACAATTATATGATAAGTGGCATTTTATTACAATATAACATTGTGTTGCGTTACCCTAGCAATTAAGGAAGCTGGTGTTGGAAATCATCCATCGCATTCCCACAAATGAACACCTTCGACCGCACACCAAGAACGTCCTGTCTGTCATGTTTCGCTTCTTGGAGGTAAGGGTCCTTCCAAATTCTTTAGAAGCTTGACATGCGTATTTTATTCATATGTGTGCATCATGTTTTTAAATATCAAAAATGTCATTGATAGACATTCTTTCTTGTTTTGCATTAGCTCACAAAATGCATATATGATGAACATCAGTTAGCAGCAGTAACTTGACTGTTTTCCTGTATTTTCACTTCCAGATTGAAAGTGAGGAAAATGTGCTAATATGCCTCCGCATCATAATTGAGCTGCACAAACAGTTCCGTCCTCCAATCTCCCAAGAGGTGAGTTTGTTGGCCTGATTGCTTATTAATTAATTATGCTAATACATTTTTTTTCTGAAGAGATTACTTGGTAGTCAGCCGTTTTTATAACTTAAATAATAATAAATAAATAAAAACAGAGTGAGTTGAGTATTTTACACTGAAAATACATCCGTCACAATTAAATAATTCTATTTTTTAATTGACATTATTTACTTCTGTTGACCATGTTTTTTTGTTGAAAATTTGGGTAAAACCTCTGTTTTTACATGCTGTGTTCAATTATATGTTTTCAGATTCATCACTTTCTGGACTTTGTAAAGCAGATTTACAAAGACCTCCCGAAAGTCGTCGTAAGTATCTGCTTGCTTTGTGTTGTTGCGCCAATTTTCACAGAGAGCAAACAACCATGTTTAAAAAAAAAAATAAAAAATGTGTATGTGTGTGCCCCAACTAGGCCCGATACTTTGAGAACCCTCAGGTGATTGCTGAGAACACGGTGCCCTCCCCAGAAATGGTTGGGATGATCACCTCCGTGTTGGTGAAGACTGCACCCGAGAGAGAAGACAGTGAAACGCGAACGGTAATTTCCAGACGCATTCTTGGACATCATGATTGGAAATCTTCCTTTCTGCAGTTTATAACTACCACCTCTAAGCACTAGATGGCAGTAGTGCTCCACATCAGCAGCATGTTGAAATTCAAATAATGTTACAGATAATAATATATTCAATTTATATGAGCTATGCTTCATATTTGTATATTGTTTTCATTGAGCTACTGCAGCGTTGACTGCTATATTTATTTGTTTATTTATTTGTTAATGGATAAACACTCATTAAATAATTATTTAGTTTTTGAAAATGTGAAAGACAGTGTTGTATAGATCAACACAACACTCTTAGTTCTGCACTTCACACTTATGGAGGACCAAAACTGCCAAAGTAAAAAAATAAAAGGGAAGATAAAATACTCATATGTTTCTGTACATGCATAAATAAACACAAAAATAATAAGCAAGATTTAAGAATAAAATAAACATAAAAATAGATACGGACATGCCAATCAGCAAATAGGTAAATCGTTCAACCCAAGACACATTTAGGACTGCACTCTCATTTGAATAACATTTATTATTGTCTACAGCATGAAATAATTAAATATGAGAGCATAGCGTTCTTATTTAATGATTATTTGATTCTATTTATATATTGATTTTTGTATTTGTTTCCACATATATTTTTATTTTTTGCATTTTATTAATTTATTTATTTTTCCTTTTTGTCAGTTTTGGTCCGCCATACACATGACACGCTACACTAGGCACGACACTTCGAGACTCATAAACTCAAAATCGGCTACGGCAGTAATCTGTTTCTAACATTCTGTTGACGTTGAAGCATTCCGTTGTAATTTTGACACTTTGATGAAAATGTGAAAGAGTGAGTAAGTAATGTGAGTGTGTCATCTGGCATTGTAATCTTTATGCCCCGTCTGTAGCACACCATCATCCCGCGGGGATCTTTGTCACTCAAAGTGCTTGCGGAGCTGCCACTCATCGTGGTGCTGATGTATCAGGTGAGTGGAATGAAAATACAGCAGGACAACAAAACCACACAATTAATCGTTTTGAGAATATATGATCTTCTTTGCTAAGGGGAGATATAAAAGTGCTGTTTATTAAGGATATTGAAGCTGTAAACTTGATTGACTCATTTGCTTTTTGGGGTAATTGGAGTCGGGAGAGGTGTGACTGGATTCAAAATATTCACATCCTTCCCAAATGCTCATTAATCCTTCAATGAAATCACCTCATCTGTAATTATGTGGCTCTATTACGATGACGTTTTTTTTTCTCTCCTGTATTTGTTGTCCGCCTTCCTCCCCCAATTCCCTACAGCTCTACAAGCTGAATATTCACAATGTGGTGTCAGAGTTTGTGCCCCTCATCATGAGCACCATCATGCTGCAGGTGTCTCCGCAAGCCAGGTAAGATCCATTTGCCCAAACAGGAATTACAACCCCCACTAACTAAATTAATTTTCATTTTACGGCCTTCAGAATGAGATTGGGCACACTTTTAATAGAATGGTACCCCTCCTACCTCCCACCCACCGCCCTCTCTTCATCGCTCCTTCCTGGCAGCAGTTTTTCGATGGCGTTGCTAAAGCTGGTTCCATTCCATTTAGGAAAGTTAAAATAGTAGAAATTGGCTTAGCGGGAGGTGAAATTTGAGCGTAAGAAGATGGTTGTATTAGACTTTCGGAATAGGAGGGAAATGGAGCAGAGTTAATTAAGGGAAAACAAACCTCAGGAATCTCTGGCAGGTATGGAGAAAGTTTCTTTGGGAGCCACAGTAACAGCTGCCACACAAATAAATAAGCCATGCATGTAGAATTGAATCCCATATGTGGACCCACATTTCACCCTCCATTAATTGTCACCTACTGCAGGCATGCAGCATTGTGTTGATGAGGTTAAATTACTTGCATTTTTTTGTTTGTTTCCTTTGCAGGCAGCACAAGCTTTATAACAAGGAGCTGTACGCAGACTTCATTGCCGCACAGATTAAGACGCTCTCGTTTCTGGCTTACATCATTCGAATCTACCAGGTACACTCGTTTGCTGTGTTTGAAGTCACAAGTCAACCCAAAAATGTCCTTTATAATAATAGGTTGCATGCGCCTCGCTAGTCTAAACACGCTATTCTGATTTAATCTTGCATATGTGGAATATGAATTGGGTGGTAAAATCCAGACGTTTTTTTTTCCATCTCATGAGGCGGCCATTTTATTACTTGCTGTCGACAGATGTCATCACAGTTGCTCAGGGCTCTGGTCATGACCAATCATGGCTCACCTGTTTTCCGAGTTTGGCCTTGTGACATTGACAAGATGAGCCAATTGGAACTGTGATGTCATTTTCAATTAACAGTAAATGGAAAATGGCCGCCCCTTGAGATGGATAAAAACGGGAGGATTTTGCCGCTTCATTTATTTCTCACAAATGCAATATTAATCTGAATAAAATGTTTAGACTAGTGGGGCAACATAGTACATAGGATGAAGAAGAAAAAAACGAG
This sequence comes from Vanacampus margaritifer, assembly GCF_051991255.1. NCBI lineage: Eukaryota > Metazoa > Chordata > Actinopteri > Syngnathiformes > Syngnathidae > Vanacampus > Vanacampus margaritifer. The sequence goes on from NC_135449.1 coordinate 9,727,985, forward strand.
AACTTTTTAACAATCCAATAAAACCAAGAGTGATGGAAGAAAAATCTTTTATTCATAGTAATTGAAACCTTAAAACATGCCATTTAAGAAACAATATTGGAATTTTCATTTTTAGATAATAGGGGTGTGCCAAAAAATCGATTCTCATTTAGTACGGTTCAGAATTGATTTTAAATGTCCCAAAATCGATTTTATTTAAATAATTGTATACTGTCTTACCTTTGTCTGTGTGTGCCTTTATTTGGAGCGCTGTTCTTGTTGTACTCGATTTGGCCACTTAGGGGCAGTGTGGAGATACACTGGTACACTGTTAAGTTGTAGCCACCTTAGAGAGTAGAAGGAAAAAGTCACAATCAAGTTATTCCAATAAAAGTTGTTTTTATTTATTTGTTTTTATAGTTCTTTTGAGTGATAAAAGTGCCACGAGTAGCGCTCTAATTAGCATAAGCGGGTCAGACTGGAGTAGATCATTACAATTCCTTGCACATCCATAGATTGAAGCAAAAACCATTGTCAATCAAATCATTTTGAATCAAAAATCATTCTTAATCGAAAATTGATTCTGAATGAAATCGCAGACTCAAAAATCGGATTCGAATCGAATCATGAGACATTCAAAGATTTCCATCCCTAGTAGATAACATCCTCCTGTACGAATTCATTGAAATCTGCTGTTGAGATTCCTCATTGACCGCTGCAACATCTCAGTTAGGATAGCTGGGATTCCATCATTGATTGTAAATGTTTTGCATGGTTTAGTTTTAGTTTATGCATGTTTTAAGGTTTCAATTACTATGAATAAAATATTTTTCCTCCATCACTCTTGGTTTCATTGGATTGTTAAAAAGTTCCCTTTTTTTTTTGTGTCGCGCTGTATCATATCGAAGAATTTTGGGTTGTATTACTTTCCTCCAGAGAACTTGCTAAGCCTGGTGGTCAAGGACGGACTGGGAACAAAATTTGGCCCGGGAAAATATTCATCAAGGGGAAGTGGGGGGGATGACCGGCTGGCGGGCGACATGCAGCGATTACAGTTCATCATGCATGTGTCGTGACGCTTAGCTAAAGCACTAGGGGAAACCCTGGTTGACTTCCCTTTAAATAAATAGTGAACAGTCAGTTGTAAAATATCTAGAATAAGACGTACATTTATGAAAGAAATTTGTCACTATCAGCTTAAGTTAATCATGACGTTCCTCTGCTGATTCATCTGTGCGTGTGTCCACCCTCTCAGGAGCTGGTAGGAAAGTATTCCCAGCAGATGGTGAAGGGCATGCTTCAGCTGCTCACCAACTGCCCCTCGGAGACGGCGCACCTCCGCAAGGAGCTGCTCATCGCCGTCAAACACATTCTCACAACTGAACTACGCAACCGTATGTGCCCACACAAACACACACACACACGCAGTCAACATGCATATGTATTATGTGGCAGGACACCAGGACACCACTAAGCATCTGTCTTGGTCAAAGTTCAAAACGCTTCCAAGCTAATTGTAGTCAAAGTTGTTCTTGCAGGGAAAGTCAACACTGTTTTTCATATTGTGTGTTACATAGCTGTCATGCCATGAAAGCTTTTTGTCACTTGGTGAAAGGGTTGCCTGTGAAGTAGTTTAAGATGGGGGAAAATCTCAGCAAATTTGCACATCTTTCATCAATATACTGTACAGGAAAGAAAATCCAACGCGTTTGCTTTATTTTGCAGAGTTTATACCCTGCATGGATAAACTTTTTGACGAATCCATCCTCATTGGCTCTGGCTACACCGCCCGGGAGACTCTTCGGTAAGTTAGCCGCCTGCGCATCTATCACAATCATCTCCTTGTTTAGCGGACGATTGCCCTGACAGCTCCGAGTCCTTTGCATGTCAATGAGGCGCATCTCTCGGAGGCTGACCACATCTGAGATCCGTCTGTCAAATTGTCATGTACACACACATCTCCCGAGGGCCGATTTTCCAAATGTCTTTGACCTGCCACCCAACCCTCGCCACTTGAGTGATATAACTGTAATTTCAAATTAGTCGTGCGGAGGAGCTGTTGAGACGTGGCGGGGGATATCATTGTCACTCATTAGCTCACCTTTATGCTCTTTTCCTTGACAGACTATTTTCACAGTTACTTCCCATAACTGTCGTCACCCTTCAGAATAGCTCATGTTGTTACTTTGTCTCTTACCGCCTTCAGTTTTTGCCACGTCTCCTAAAATCCAATAGTTATTCTATCATCATCATCTCTTTTTTCAGACCTTTGGCATACAGCACGCTTGCAGACCTCGTTCACCACGTTCGCCAGAACTTGCCCTTGACGGATTTATCCTTAGCCGTACAGCTCTTTGCCAAGAACATCGACGACGAATCACTTCCGAGCAATATTCAGACCATGTCCTGCAAGCTTTTGCTCAACCTAGTGGACTGCATTCGCTCAAAGTCAGAGCAGGAGAACGGCAATGGCCGGGACATCCTCATGAGGATGCTGGAGGTAGCTAAGCTAGCACAAAGCGAGGCTCATTGTTAGCTTCAGTCGCTTTAAAATGTTGATTGCCATTTCTTCTTTTTCTTTTTTTCAAAATGTATCCATCAGGTGTTTGTGCTGAAATTTCACACCATAGCACGCTACCAGCTTGTCTCCATCTTCAAGAAGTGCAAACCTCAATCGGAAATGGGGGTGGTGGAGCCAGGGGTCCTGCCAGGTGTACCGGCCACACCCACTCCTTCTATCACACCCGCCATCCCGCCCCCTGCTCCTCCCACACCCGTCACCAGCGCACCTCAGCCCCCTGCGACCGGCCTCGACCGACAGGGCGAGAAAGAGGACAAGCAGACGTTCCAAGTGTCGGACTGCCGCAGTTTAGTGAAGACTCTGGTGTGCGGAGTGAAAACCATCACATGGGGCATCACTTCGTGCAAGGCCCCCGGAGGTAAGGCTATGAAAATTAATCTCGGGACAACTATGATCAATTGGTAAATGTTTGGGAATGTTTTACTTTCAAACAGAGGCTCAGTTCATACCAAACAAGCAGCTCCAACCAAAGGAAACTCAGATCTACATCAAGTTGGTCAAGTACGCCATGCAAGCTTTGGACATCTATCAGGTACCACAAGAGGACTGTTTTATTTGGCATTCATCTTTGTGCAGTTTTCTAACTCAAGAGTAAAAAAGTAGAGCGATCAATGAAAATTCATCTTAAAATCAATGCAATCGGTGTGCAACTCTGAAAGCTGCCATCTTCTTGTGCGGCCAGGTCCAGGTGGCCAATAACCAGCAAGCATACATCAGAGTGGCCAACTGCCAGGCAGTACGCATGAAGGAGGAGAAGGAGGTTCTGGAGCACTTTGCTGGGGTCTTCACTATGATGAACCCTCTTACTTTCAAGGAGATTTTTCAAACTACAGTTCCGTACATGGTGGAGAGGATTTCTAAGAACTATGCACTCCAGGTAAACAACTGTAAAAAAAAAACTATAGAAAAAATATTTTTATTTAATCTTTAATTTCACTTCCCCAGATTGTTGCAAACTCATTCCTGGCCAACTTGTCAACATCGGCTCTATTTGCCACCATCTTAGTGGAGTACCTTCTTGAAAGACTGCCAGAGATGGGCTCAAATGTTGAGCTCTCCAATCTCTACCTCAAGCTCTTTAAACTGGTGTTTGGATCAGTGTCGCTTTTTGCAGCCGAGAATGAACAGATGCTCAAAGTGAGATACCACGCCCAGGTTTTTTCTTTTCTTTTTTTTTGTTTTTGCTACACATGGGCATTAAAACTGTTTATTTTTCCTTAGCCACACCTCCACAAGATAGTCAACAGCTCAATGGAACTGGCCCAGTCAGCCAAGGAGCCTTACAACTACTTCCTGTTCCTCCGGGCACTGTTCCGCTCCATTGGTGGAGGAAGCCATGACCTTCTCTACCAAGAGTTCCTGCCTCTTCTACCCAATCTGCTACAAGGTACAAATGTTAATTACAAATTTCTGATGTGTTTGTGCAGCGTTTCCGCAGGTCACTAAAAAGTATTAAAAGTCATTAAATGGATTTTGCTCAACTTAACGCCTTAAATGGCATTAAAAAAGTATTAGAAAAGAAGAAACTTGAAAAAAGTATTACATACAATGTCCAGGGGTATTAATTTAAATAGAGTTGATGTAAAACATTGTTATTCATGTTTTATTTACATACAACATTGTGCAAATGAGTTGCTATAACACCATTAAGCAATACTAAATATATTTATTTGTGGGTAATTTACAATTAACAAAATGGCCTGGAGTCCACAAGTTGTTTAATTTTCCAAATACTAATTGCTCTAAATAAAAAAATAATAAAAAAAATACTTTTCCTGTCACCAATGTCTAACATGAAACGCTAATGCCACTTAGTGGCAGAAGATTATCTCAACACAAATCTATGACTTGTTGTTCCACACGCCTTTTAAATGTTTAAATAACTTTTTCATTTCAAATATCTAAATTACTAACTATAAAATGACTCTATTAATGAATTATAAGATACAACTTTAATTGTATTTAGTGAACATATTTGTCCACTTTTATGTTAATTATCAAGAGTATGAAAAACTTGAAAAAAGTATTGAGTTGTATATTTACACAAGTAAGAGCTAACTATGAAAATTACGCGATTAAATGCAATTAAAAATTGCAATCGACTAACATTCCTATTACATAAACAGTATGTGTGACAATGACATTGCCCAGTTGTCCACATAAGCTACACTTTCCCACTTGCCCGTGTCTTCTTTTCACGCCGTTAGGTCTGAACATGCTTCAGAGTGGCCTTCACAAGCAGCACATGAAGGACCTTTTCGTCGAGTTATGCTTGACAGTGCCGGTGCGCCTAAGCTCTTTGCTGCCCTACTTGCCTATGCTCATGGATCCACTGGTGTCCGCCCTCAATGGCTCTCAAACTCTAGTGAGCCAAGGGCTTCGCACCTTAGAGCTTTGCGTGGACAACCTACAGCCAGACTTCCTCTATGACCATATCCAGCCAGTCAGGGCTGAGCTCATGCAGGTAGGAAGTTTTAACAGACTGGTGTAATTCTTACCAAGATGCTTTAGTAAGGTGCTGGTTCCTCAATGAAGAACAGGATGAACATTTCAATTTAGTGAAAGAGATGTTCACACTCTTATTTCCTCTGCGCTTGCACTCCAAGGCCTTGTGGCGTACTCTCCGCAACCCGGCTGAGACCATCTCCCACGTAGCCTACCGGGTTTTAGGAAAGTTTGGTGGCAGCAATAGGAAGATGCTTAAGGAGTCTCAGAGGCTGCACTATGTGGTGACGGAAGTTCAAGGGCCCAGCATCAAGGCTGAGTTCACCGACTGCAAAGCCTCAATACAGCTACCAATGGAAAAGGTAAGACCACACTGCTGTACTTTTTTGTCAGATGTGTGTGTGTGCTCCTGATAATGTAATACATCACCTGCTTTGCTTCAGACCAAGTCCGTTATCATCAATCTAGTGTGGTCCACTACGACGGGATTATTTACTCTCAGTAATTTCTGTTTCTCTCTCAAGCCATCTTGATAGATTTAGGCCATGCACAGGCTCGCAAATTCTACTTACAGAATTCAAACATAAAACACAGGTTATAATAGACATCATAGAGTTGCAATTAGGTGAAACAAAATTATCAAATGACATTGATGTGCGTGATTTAAATTGCTTCAAGGTACGGTGGCATGTTGCAAAGCCTGGATATCCTAAAAATGTTCTTTTGGTCTCTCTTGACTAATTTGTCACTGAGGACTGTCGTTTTTGTAGAATTTTGACTAGCGAGCCTGTCAGTGTCTCAAAATATTCTAATACACGGACTGTTTTTTTTTATTCAACTACACTTTCCTAATTTACACGGCTATTCTTGTTTCTTTATCTCCTCTTTGTTCAAAGTGGCATTAATTCACTCCCTTTTTAAGTAGCCAAGCCATATTGTAGAGATGACAAATGCTTTTGCTTAGCCAAATTATGCTCTGTTACTTCCTGCACCACTATTGTGGTTCATGTATCACTATTTTTTTGTGTCAATTTGCAAATAACAGTCACAATTTAAGAATAGCTATTCACTTTAAAAAAACAAACAAACTTTGAATTCTAAAGATTTGAGTGTTCTATCCCATTACAGGCAATAGAGACAGCCCTCGACTGTCTGAAGAGTGCCAACACAGAGCCGTACTACAGACGACAGGCGTGGGAGGTCATCAAGTGTTTCCTGGTGGCCATGACCAGTCTGGACGATAACAAACACGCTCTGTACCAGCTTCTTTCTCATCCCAAGTAAGCAAACATCCATTCATAAGATGGTAGATAACACCAGATTCTTGATCTGCTGTTTAGCAAAGCAATTATAGTCTATACTCTGTTCGTGAGTTTCTATTTACATTCAAGTTGACCCCAACTCTATGGCAGGCTTCACTTTGTGACAAAACAGTTCCATGAGCCCCCAGTCAGCAAGAGAGACGACGAGATGTGCTAGTGGGATGTGTTAGTCACATTACCATCATTGATTCCGGGCAGGGGCTAATTGACTTTCTTCTGTCTGTTTATGCTACATCCTGGCCCTTTCACTCTCTTTTCATTACACACACACACACACGCTCATGCCGAAAGACAAGTGTGCCTGTGCGGTGTGCACAGTTCTGCCGGGGTAATGAAGTGTGCCAGTTATGATCAGGGGGCTGCGACTGCTGCCTCCGCTGTCAGACGTCTTGATTTGTCCTCCCTCGTGAAAGATTCTCTCTGTTTTTCTTCTCCCTCCATTTACGCTCTTCTCGTCCTTTCCCTCCGTGATCAGTTGACTTTAAATGTAGCCTTTGCGAGTGCACCGTTAACGTCGGTATGGCAGCCCCCGTGAATGATAAAAGGCCAATTGATCTGACATTTTTGACAGCCTCTGTCCCCATTCTTCCCTCCACGATACTCCCATTTCTCTGCTTTTGTCACACTCCCGTTTCCTCACCTACAACCCCCTCATCCCATCCCCGCCCCGCAAATAGCCGCCTTTTAAATAGCAATAATTAGATGAAGCAATCCATCAGGTCTACCCCCGGCGTCTGGCATTATAAAACACAAGCTCAAGCATGGAGAAAACAGCTGCTCAATAACACGGCGGCCCAGTTGCCTTCAGCTGTTGTAAATAACAAATACCAACAGGGACATCCGGCAGAGATGCAGAATAGAAACAAAATAAAAGACAAAATGCAAAACAAATCTTTTCATATAAGATGTGTTTATTAGCATAACTGTGTATACTTTCTTTATTGCAATAATAATCATGCATCTAAGGACATCTTTAATATCACAGTAAGTTCAGCAAGTGGAGATACAAACTGGGAATCTACTGATAAGGTGGCAAAAGTACACACTTAAGTAGAAGTGCACTTGTGTAAAAAAAAAAATATATATATATATATATATATATCTTTGACTGCCAAAAACGTTAAATAACGTTTAGTAAAATCCTATAGAGTGCCAAAGACGTTAAAATACGTTTTTTTTAAACAGAGGTGAAACTAAACATTTTCTATTCTTGATTACTGAAAAACGGAATAAGGTAGAAACAAACTTTTTTTTTCTGATGAAAGATGAGAGTCCAATCTTTCATTTGGTAGTATGTATTTTTCCATAGTCCAAACACATAATTTTCTGTGGACCTTGAAAGATCAGTCAAAAATGCTTAAATCGGCTGGCACCCAGTCAAAGAGCTAAATATATATTGTAAAAGCAGAATCATGGTGTCGTCATCCGCTGAGGTTGAAAAATGTAGGGAGCCTATTTGTACAAATTAAGGCGTACAAAGAGTACACACTGTATATCATAAATAGGCTATGAAGCAATGTAAATACTCAAGTGAAGTACGGGTACCTTCAAAATCGACTCAAGTACAATAACATACTAACAAAGTATTTGTATTCCTGAATTTATTCAAGAAATGCTGATTGAATACAAACCCAGCAGGGCTCTGAGATCTGCAGACTTGGCTCAATTGGTGGAACCCAGAGTTAAAAATAAACATGGTGCACACAAGTGGAATAAGCTAATAACAGAAGTGAATTCAAACATTTTTAAATCATGTGTTTTTCCTTTTGAATTATTTTAGAAAATTTCCTTACGCTAAATGTTTTAAAAGTTTGATGTCTGTTTTAACATTGTCAATTTATGTTCTTTTAGTAAGTTTTTAACCTACTTTTGTTTTTTCAGCTTTTTTTCTGCTACTGTGTTAACTGCAGTGTTTATTGATGCCAGGGTTTTGTCTATCCTTGTGTAAAGCACATTGAGTTGCCTTGTGTATGAAATGAGCCTTTCCTTCTCACTACTGCATAGAACAGTGGTTCTTAACCTGGGCTTGAGTGAACCCCAGGGGTTCGGCGGAGGCCAAGACACACAAGTTTTTACTTTTGCTGATCCTTCTTTTGACAACTGCGAATTCCTTGTGTTTTTGTTTCCCCCTCCAGCTTTACCGAGAAGTGGATCCCCAATGTTATTATCTCTCATCGCTACAAGGCACAAGACACGCCTGCCCGCAGAACTTTTGAACAGGCCTTGACTGGAGCATTCATGTCTGCCGTGATAAAGGACCTGAGGCCCAGTGCGCTACCTTTTGTCGCCAGCTTGATTCGCCACTACACCATGGTTGCTGTGGCTCAGCAGTGTGGTGAGACTCGCGATCAAATATCGGCTTTTTTTTTTTCTCCAATCGCACAATAAAGCTATTGCAATGTTTATTCAGCCGTTTAGTATCATGATTTAAAAATGCATTTGTGGATTTCTGTTCCCACAGGTCCATTCTTGCTGCCGTGCTACCAACTTGGCAGTCAGCCAAGCACGGCAATGTTCCACAGCGAAGAGAACGGGTCAAAGGGCATGGATCCACTTGTTCTGATCGATGCCATTGCCATCTGTATGGCCTATGAGGAGAAGGAGCTGTGTAAGATAGGAGAGGTGGCCCTGGCTGTCATCTTTGATGTGGCCAGCATCATCCTTGGCTCCAAGGAGAGGGTGAGAAACTGAGGGACTTCATTTTTTTTAAATGTGATTTATTTATTTTTTTGCTCCTTTTTTCATTAAGATGATTTGTTCGTATTTGACTATTTCAATCTGCAGGCATGCCAGCTTCCCTTGTTCTCTTATATTGTGGAGCGTCTGTGTGCCTGCTGCTATGAACAGGCTTGGTATGCCAAGCTTGGCGGTGTGGTGTCCATCAAGTTCCTGATGGAACGGTTGCCTCTTATCTGGGTCCTACAAAACCAGCTCACATTTCTCAAGGCCCTGCTGTTTGTTATGATGGACCTCACAGGAGAGGTGAGCTCGAATGATCTTCCGTACTTTTGTTAAGCAAGTTCTCAGTAATACTGGTGGCTTCTGAATTGTTTAAATTTATGAATGGGACTTTACCCAGGTGTCAAATGGAGCTGTAGCCATGGCAAAGACAACCCTGGAGCAGTTGCTGGTACGCTGCGCCACTCCACTGAAAGATGAAGAAAAAACGGAGGAACTTCTGACGGCCCAAGACAAATCTTTCCACATGGTAACACACGACCTCGTTCGAGAGGTGACCTCCCCCAACTCCACTGTCAGGAAGCAGGCCATGCATTCCCTCCAGGTGCTGGCTCAGGTCACTGGCAAGAGCGTGACTGTCATCATGGAGCCACACAAAGAGGTCAAATGTTTATCAGCTCTAGTAACAAATCTTGATTGGTTTGATATTAATCAATTTATTGTGGGGTTTTCATCAGGTTTTGCAAGATATGGTTCCCCCCAAGAAACATCTTCTGCGCCACCAACCTGCAAATGCACAGATTGGCCTAATGGAAGGAAACACCTTTTGCACCACCCTGCAGCCCCGCCTCTTCACTATGGACCTCAATGTCATTGAGCATAAGGTCTTCTATACAGAGGTACGCAACACGCAGCTCTACATCGAATATTGTATTTATGTATATCTGTATATGAAAATCCCATTAGCCTACTGGATAAAAACCTTATTTGTGCTGGTCATACAAGCAAGCATTTTACATCGGATGGCTTCATTCTAGAGCTGGCAGATGCATTCATTTTATCGATCAATTCAATTTTACGCAACGGGGAAAAATCAATTTAACATTGTATTTTGTAAGAAAAAAAAATCACATCTGCATTTCTCTGCTGTTCTGTCTTCAGCTGCTGAATTTGTGTGAGGCAGACGATGCTACGCTGATGAAACTGCCGTGTTACAAGAGCCTCCCCTCCCTTGTGCCCCTGCGCATTGCTGCTCTCAGTGAGTCATGTCACCGTATAGGGGTTCCTTGAAGGGTTTGAACCGATTAGGCCTCGAGTCTACTTGGCTTCTCCGCGTCAACGTTTGAAGTCAACTAATTGCTAATTGTTTTTGGCACACTATCTGCCAACTGGCCAATTTACAGAGGACTTGCGACTCGCCTGTCTGCTTTGTGGAGCAGCGAATTTGTCCTGCCGACAAGGCGACACTGCCTCGGCTGCGTGATTCCAAGAGTATGCAAAGAAGCCGCTGGTTGATGAGAATAGCGTTTGGCATTGGTAGCTATTCCATTTGCTGCTATTCTTAACTTGTTTGCTCCCAAAGACGTACAAATACGTTCTATTTAAAATGTTTTAAGCGTCCCAAAGACGTATTTATATGTTTTTAATGTGTGTTCTTGTATGCAAGAGCATACAGAAAGCTTTGATACAGCCTCTCAACTGCAGAGAATGTTTGAAGAAATGGTTATTACAAAAATGGCGAGCAGATGGCAGCAGAGCAAAATAGATCAACCAGGCCATGTTGAAAAAAAGCTCATTTACCCACAGTTTTAAACAGATTTGTGAATAATGATGAAACTTGGCTATATTCTAATGCTAATCTGGAAACAGATAGAACTATATATTTTTTCCCTGATGAAAGAAGAGACTGATCTTTCTTTTGGTAGGTTCCGTGTTTTTTATAGCAATAGAACACAATATTCTGTGGGCCTTGCAAAATCAGTCAAAATCCAGTAAAACAGCCAGGAGTGAAGGGGTTTGCTTCAGTAAAAATGGCTGGGAGTGATTGAGTTAAAATATACATACCTGCGGGACCACGGTACTAGTAGTGAGAAATGAGGGTACTGGCACAAAGTGAAGCCCATCTTCATTGCCCAAATTTTATCTCTAATGCATGGGCTACATCTGTGCAAAGGAGCTATGACACAATTTAGCAATAATAAATGTTCGGGGGACTGATGACTAGTTGTAATTTACAATTAACAAAATAGCTTGGAGTCCACAAGTTGTTTCATGTTCCAAATACCAATTGCTCTGAATTTGTTACCTATGTCCAACATGAAACACTAATGCCACATAGTAGCAGAAAATTACCTCAACACAAATCTATGACTCAATGTTTCACACTCCTTTTGTATATATGTATATATATATATATATATTTTTTTTTTTTTACCTTCAGATGACTTTATTATTTGCCAACTATAAAATTACTGTTAAAGAACGTCTTTCATATCACAACAAGCACCAACAACACAACTCTTGTAGCTTTACAGCTCAGTGTCATACGACTACACTATGCTATAATCGTGTGAATGAGACCAGTAACATAGTCACTTTTATAAGTCATAAGAGGCTTTGCTGGGGGAAAAAAATCAATGATATTGATTAATCAACATTGACTCGACTTTCATTACATTATAGTCGACTACAAAAAAATCTTTAGTCATTCAACCTCTAGTTCCCTGGAAAGTCACCCTTAAACATATAAATGTATAGAATTTCTGTGCTGTCTTCTTAGATGCATTGGCCGCCTGCAACTACTTGCCCCTGTCCAGAGAGAAGATCATTGCCGCCCTGTTCAAGGCCCTTAATTCTACAAACAGCGAGCTTCAGGAAGCAGGGGAGGCATGCATGAGGAAGGTCAGTACAAAAAAAAAAAGTATTTTTTTTTGTATTCTCAGCCTCATTTGTCAGGATTGTATGTTTTAGTTGTTGTAGTCTCTCAGCCATATTGAATATAAACCTCCTGCTAAATCAAAACCTTGAGACCCTCTCGCACAACATTGCTCTTAACTGGAATTCAACACTGCCCTCGAGCTGTGAGGCGTACTCATGTTTTTTAATGCAAATAGTTTTAAGAAAGTATCCTTCCTGCATCTCAGCGGCTTCTACCACATTTCATTGGCTGCCTCACTCATGTCATTTTCCATTGCAGAGATCATTCATTCATCCATCTGAACTTTTCCATGCTTTATCAGACCAGCCAAGTCCCCTATTTATCACATGATCCATACCATGAAGAACGCAATCCATTCACCCCAGATGCTCTTTGTCCCCTTTCTCCTTCAATTTCCGTGCCCTTCATTTTCTTGCTTTACCGCCATCACTCTTTATCCTGTGATTCTCCCCACCCCCACGCTTTCTTTCATCTCTGCCCTGATAGCACTAATGAGCATTGCTGTGGCCCGATCAATACAGGATGGAGTGTTTGTTCTCTCCACTGAGAGGAAAATGAATGTGGCTTCCATGCATCTTTCTCTTGTGTGTATGCGTGCGTGCTTGTTTGCAACTGGCCCAGCTCGCACCTGGGTGTCCTTTTGTCTCAACAGTTTGCACTATGTAGTTAGAAGTTGACATTTTAGAAACCCTGACAAGGTGAGGGCCCAATGTTAAGGTGAGGATTTGTAGAAGGGAGATCACATAATATGCTTGCTAGTTCCGCTAACATAGATGTACACTACATAGTATGGGGTGACTGAAACATGTTGAAATTATAAATTCTGTCCTCCGTTTAACTTTTCTAGTTTCTGGAGGGCGCCACCATTGAAGTGGACCAGATCCACACTCATATGCGGCCCCTGCTTATGATGCTGGGCGACTACCGCAGCCTTACGCTGAATGTGGTCAACCGTCTGACTTCTGTCACGCGCCTCTTCCCGAACTCTTTCAACGACAAGTTCTGTGATCAAATGATGGTAAGGAATGCTTCAATTTTCATCAAACGTCCCGCTTTAAATAAACATTCATAGACCTTTTTAGACTAATTGGCCGTTTTTGTCTGTGACTCAAAACCACATTTTTCCACTTGAAGGTCATTCAAATGTTTAAAATTAGGGATGCAAATTTTGCCTGCAAAGGAGCTATGACACAATTTAACAATAATAAATGTGATAAATATATATGTGTTTGTGGGGTCTGATGACTAGTTGTAATTTACAATTAACAAAATAGCCTGGAGTCCACAAGGGTTGTTTTCATGTTCCAAATACCAATTGCTCTGAATTTGTTACCTATGTCCAACATGAAACACTAATGCCACCTAGTAGCAGAAAATTACTTCAACACAAATCTATGACTCAATGTTTCACACTCCTTTTGTTTAGCATATATATTTTTCTACCTTCAGATGACTTTATTATTTGCCTACTATAAAATTACTGTTAAAGAACATCTTTCATATCACAACAAGCGCCAACAACTCAACCCTTGTAGCTTTACAGCTCAGTGTCATACGACTACACTACACATATTGACTACACTATGCTAGAAGCGTGTGAACGAGACCAGTCACTTTTACAAGTCATAAGAGGCTTTGCTGAAAAAAAAGATCAATGATATTGATTAATCAACATTGATGCACGATAATGCTATTTTCAACCCATACGATAAAAAAACAATCATTTAGAAAGTGCTGATTCCAATAAGCCGATAATTGTTTGCAATATAAACTTGAATACAACTATACTTTTGAGTACTACTATAAGTCTAACATGTACAAATACATTGAAACACAGTGTAAAGCACCATAAAGCAGAATTGTATTGATCTCTCTGCTTCAAAGACAACCAGTAACTCATTTTGAGTTTGCCAAAACAAAACAATCATGTTTTAAAAATGCAACAAAAAAATGTGTGGGTAACATTTTTGCAAGACACAGTAAAGTTAGCCCACACTGGCGACTGCCATAACCGCCATGATGCATCTTCTGTGAACACGAGGTCACGCGCATTATGACGTCACAAATATGCAAGACTGCCATATGATGGGAGGGGTTGAGGACTTGGGCACTATTTGAGCAACAACCACAACAGATGGACCAACATGGCATGTCTATTATTATCAGCGGATTTCTTTATTATCTGGTTTATCTGTTTGACGTCAAATTAGTCGATAATTGCAGGGAATTATCAGCCACCGATATAATCGTGCATCCCTATTTAAAATCATTAAATGGATTTTGCTGAAATGAAGGCCTTAAATGGCATTAAGAAGCATAAAATTAGATTAGCTGATACACGCAGGAACATTGTTATCCTTCAAAAAAAATATTTGTTGTCTGTTTCTTACTATTAGGGGTGGTAAAAAAAATCGATTCGGCAATATATCGCGATATTACAGTGCGCAATTCTCAAATCGATTCAATATGCGCAATAAAAATACATTTTTGATGGAAATATTCAACAAAACGTTTTACTTAGGGTTAGGGTTCACACTTTTACATTTTTAAATACAGTGGCTCAGTTATAAGCCTGAAGTTTCAGATAAATACATTTTCATACAAATCTTTCAGTGTCCATGTACAAGTTTACTGATGAGTATTTTCTAAATTTGAGTAAAATAAAAATCAATCAATCAATTTATAGATTTGTGTTGGGACTAATCGGTATCGAATCGAATTGTGACCTATGAATCGTGAGATCGAAATCGCCAGGTACTACGCAATTCACACCCCTACTTACTACATATTTTTTATTCTCTTTATTTATTGTTATTCTTATCTTTTATGCACCGCTGTGTCCTGAGTGCTGCTGTAACAGCTGAATTTCCCATCTGGGGATCCTTAAAGGATTATCTTATCATTTTAGTGTGCAACAAAAGTATGGATTTATGTTTCTTTTCTACTTATTGAGCAACACCGTGTGCATCCATCCATGCATGTGTATCTTTTTGCCCGCTAACATTGACTGTCCTTTTTTTTTTTTTTTGTCTCATCAGCAACACCTGCGGAAGTGGATGGAGGTGGTAGTAATAACACACAAGGGAGGCCAGCGCAGCGACGGAAGTGTGAGTATACACGCTCGAGATGAAGCTACGCCCACACACACACGTATCAAGCTCTGAAAGATTCTGCAGCCACGAGGCTTCAATACCACTGACGATGACGTGCCTCGGTTGAGATTTAGTTTGAATCCAGTGCAAAAGGAGCAAGTCAATACAGCTGTCAGCACGATCTGTCTAAAGCAAACAGGAAATGGCACGAAGCTTAAGTCGCATGTAGTCAACACATCTTCTGCATAGCCTTTTTCCCAGATGGGTTGTGAGTGGCCGTATTACAATCAATGATTAATTAGGCGCCAGGCTGGCGGTGGTAGGCCCAGCGCTGCGTCTCCTCATTATCTTCCTGACAGATAACCTTGTAAAGGCAAAGAAAAGGTGAGAGCGTAACGCGGAAAAGACAGTAAAACCATTTCAACTTTTCATTTCACGAGAGTCTCGATTTCCCCATCTCGAAATGCTTTGCATAATCACATGCAAATTAGCCCCTTTTTTCTTCTTCTCAACCCCGACCCCTTGTCATATACAAGTTGACAGTCAGCTGTGAAGTCGCAGTAAAAAGCCAGGGTCATGTGGTCAATTAGCCAAGCCTGATAACGACAACAACAGGATGATGAAGGATGGTGCGAAACTGAGGAGAATGAAAGGGCTAGAGAACGACTGTCTAGTTGACTTTTTGACCGGAGAGGATGAAATAACTTCATTGGTGAACTTTTATCTCCAAATGTGGTGGGTTTAGTTTGTGTGCTCGGAAAATCATCCCTGAGGTCGCACATGAAGGTCGCTGCTGCCTACCCATTCATTTCACTATCATCCTGTCGTATCTGCTCACCTTCCTTATGGAACAAAGACAGACAACACTCAAATGCACACACACTATTATGCTGACTCTGATCATTGTCTTCCCATTCTGGTACAGCCTGCATTGGAGGGCTTTGAGGTGAGATGTGACCTGGTATTGCGCCCTGTCGGTGACGTTTTGAAGCTTACTTGAACCGATGTTGTGCCAGTGAAGTTGCCCTTTGGTTTTGTGTCTATGTGTTTGTGATTGTCTGCAGACACCGTCACTTGTTACGTTTTGATCTTTTTGGAAGCCTCTAATTCCCTACTGACAACTGCACCCCCCCAAGAAGCTGACTAAAGTATTAGCAGTGGTTTTAAAGAAAAAATACTTTAATGTCTTTAAAGTGTTTGTCTGCCGTGGCTTTGTAATTCAATTACTCATCTGAGTGTCTTTCCCTGTTGAAGTTATTTTACTAATTGATACAGAATGCATTTTTCATTTGACTAAAATTCATCCTTGATTTTTCTCAGTGGCTTCTCGTAAGAAATAAATGCTGTCCTGCACTGGCATCTACCAATACTTTGATTTATTCCCCTTTGTCTTCTTTTGTCTTTCCCTGACTGTTTTTGTAGGAGATGAAGATCTGTTCTGCCATCATTAACCTTTTCCACCTGATCCCCGCCGCACCTCAGACTCTAGTCAAACCTCTGCTGGAAGTGGTCATGAAGACTGAGAGGGCCATGCTCATAGAAGTAAGAAGCGCCAAAAAGCGGAGACCATTTTTCATCCTTAATTCTATACTTGTGTCCGTTTTGTTCAGGGTTAGGCAAAGTTTTGTAGATAAAACGCATTATTACCGGGTTACCGCAGGTCATTAAAAAGCATAAAAACAAATGTAATGGATTTTGCAAAAAAAATTAAAGCCTTAACTCATTTGCTCCCAAAAACAACCGTATAATTATGTTCTATTTTCAATATTACCATGATCCAAAGACGTATTTATATGTTTTTGTGTGTGTGTATGTGTGTGTGTGGGGGGGGGGGTGATAGATCCCACAGAAAGCTTTGATGCAGCCTCTGAACTAAAGAGTTCAAAAACGGCCAGCAGGTGGCAGCAAAGTATACGAGATCAACAAGGGCCATGTTGCAAAAAGCTCTTTTCACCACAGTTTTAAACAGATTCGTGAATGATGTTGAAACTTAGCTATATTTTAATGCTAATTGCTGCAAAATAAAAATAGATAGAAATATACTTTTTTTTCTTGATGAAAGAAGAGACTATAATCTTTCTTTTGTAGGTTCCAAGTTTTTTATAGCAATAGAACACAATATTCTGTAGGCCTTGCAAAATCAGTCAAACTCCAGTAAGACAGCCGGGAGCGAAGGGGCTTGCTTCAGTGAAAATGGCTGGGAGTGAATGAGTTAAATAGCAATAAACAACTTTGCAAATGATGTCAAGGGGCAATAACAATTTAAACACAATTGTTGTTCATGCTTTATTTTTACATAAATGAGTCATCATAAAACAATTTAGCAATAATAAATGTGTGGAAAAAAATACATATATATGTATTTTTGAGGACAGATGACTAGTTGTAATTTACAATGAATAAAATGGCCTGGAGTCCACGAGTTGCTTCATGTTCCAATACCAATTGCTCTGAAATTGAAAAGAAAAATGTACTATTCCCGTCACCAAGGTCCAACATGAAACAATAATGCCACCTAGTGGCATAAAATTACATCAACACAGAGTCTTTGACTCAATGTTGTATACTCCCTTAAACTATGATGATGATAACTGTAACTTTATTACTTACTTACTGTACAATTACTGTATCAATGAATTAAAAGATAAACACACGTTTGTATTTGTTATATATGTATGTACTGTATATGTGTGCACGTGTCTGTGTATGTGCAGTTTGACGTGGGCATTAAATTAGTTTTAAGTTTCCTAAAAAGCATTATATTAGATTTTATGATGAACAATAGCTTATTGTATTATCTAAATTAATTCTCGTATAAGTTCATTATTCATTCTAATAATTTTACCAAATGTTTAAAAAACGTTTTTTCTCTTTTTCTTCTTCTTTCCCATCTATGCTATGTTTCCACCAATCCAGGCCGGCAGTCCATTCAGAGAGCCATTGATAAAGTTCTTGACTCGCCACCCTTCTCAGACAGTGGAGCTGTTCATGATGGAGGCTACACTTAACGACCCCCAGTGGAGCCGCATGTTCATGGTCAGACATTCGGCGCACTAAGCAGTTGTCCCTTTGGTGTGCTTTAGGAGACATTTGCTGTTACAAACGCGTTTTAGCTTCCCCACGAATGACTCATAATGAGGAAGACATTAGGTTTTCCAATTCGTAGTATTCCATTTAGCGCCAAAGTGAACAGGGTATCATTTGTTTTGTTTTTTCAGGTTTAAAAAAAAATGAATTTTACATTTTGGGATACAAATCTACTGTGTGTTACACAATGTGGTTATGTCTATATGCAGAGTTTTTTGAAACACAAAGATGCTAAGCCACTAAGAGACGTACTGGCCTCCAATCCCAACCGCTTCGTCACCTTGCTGGTTCCTGCTGGCACGGCTGCCACTGTCCGCCCTGGATCTCCCTCCACCACCACAGCCAGACTCGACCTCCAGTTTCAAGCCATTAAAGTACGCCTGTTCCTATGACAGCCTTGAGCGTAACACAATAAACACGACTAACCTTTTTCTTTCACTGTGTCTACTTAGATCATCAGTATCATCGTGAAGAATGATGAAGGCTGGCTCGCAGGGCAGCATTCGCTGGTGAATCAGCTCAGGCGGGTATGGGTCAGCGAGGCCTTTCAGGAGAGACATCGTAAAGACAACATGGCTGCCACCAACTGGAAAGAGCCTAAACTGCTGGCTTACTGTCTGCTTAGCTACTGCAAGTACGTATATTGAATGTTATAATAATAGCTGCTTCTGATTCTTAATTGTAATTAATTTTCCTATCTGACGCGTGGGTATCTCCAAAACCATTATTTTTCAGGGGGAAAATATTATATATTATTTTTATTAAATATTATATCGTTAACAATTGCAGTATATTATTGTTATTAACTCTTTGACTGCCAAAAACGTTAAATAACGTTTAGTAAAATCTTATGGAGGAGTGCCAAAGACGTTAAAAGACGTTTTTTTTTTCAAAACAGAGGTGAATTTAACCATTTTCTATTGTTGATTACTGAAAAACGGAATAAGGTAGAAACAAACTTTTTTTTTCTGATGAAAGATGACAGTCCAATCTTTCATTTGGTAGTATGTGTGTTACCATAGTCCAAACACATAATTTTCTGTGGACCTTGAAAGATCAGTCAAAAATGCTTAAATCGGCTGGCACCCACGGTATCCCTTTTCTGAAAACGTCTGGCAGTCAAAGAGTTAAATATTATATAGTTAAATATTGCAAACTACTACCATAGTATATATTGAATTGAAAGAATACAAAATTGACCAAATTTGGACATCAGAGGTTTCTGCCTTACAGCGAAGATATGGATGTGTTTTAAGCATATTATTTACAATACCACCATCATCAAGTATTATAACGAGCTAAATGAATTGAAAAATATGAATACGTTCATTTTAATTAACCAATTTCAGGCGAAATAAAGGCTAAATGAATGCAAACGCAATGTTACAGGACTATTGTTAAATGCTCGGTTTAAGAAATTCAAGAAATTAGCCCATACTTTGCTGCACCTGTGGTTCGTAATGCCTGAATCACACTATAACCAAGAAGACTTGAACTCTTTGACGTGAGCCTCAACTACACTGGAGGCACTGACCTTCTTGACGCTGTGTCCCATCCAAAAGGCGCAACTACTCGGAGATTGAGTTGCTGTTCCAGTTGCTACGGGCCTTCACGGGTCGCTTCTTGTGCAACATGACCTTCCTGAAGGAGTACATGGAGGAGGAAATTCCCAGGAACTACTCCATCGTCCAGAAGCGTGCCCTGTTTTTCCGCTTTGTCGAGTTCAATGACCCGCACTTCAACGATGAGCTCAAAGCCAAGGTATGTTCATTTGCAACCAGAGCAGAAAAGTCATTCATGGATGCAAGCCTGCTGCGAGCTGAAAATTCCTCTGTGATTCTGACATTTCTGTCAACCAGAAATCAGAATTGACAGGCAGATGGTGGCTGTCAACTTCACTCTGCTGGTATTTGACGTTAAAGCCCCAGCACACAACTTAAACAACAAAATTGAGCCATTTGCTGTCGTTAAAAATCCATCTGTTTCTTATACGAACAGTATCCTTACAAGATACCTTTAAAAGTATTTTTCTAGAAGTTAGTTCAGTACTCACTTCAGTTTTGTCCTTTCTGAAAACCATTAATAATGGAATCTAACACGTGGCGAACCCACACTTTGGAGAAAACAATTTAGACTACTAATTTGGTTTGGCTTAGACTTGATATTTTTAAACAGCCTCACAGTGAATAATGCATCATCAATTATAAGGCACGAATTACGAGTTTGTCACCTCAGCTGACTTGCTTTGTTCTCGCCACGCGCATAGCGTGAGCATTGGGGAATTCTGCTTTGAGACACAACGAGGCACCAAAGATTGAATGCTTGTGTATTCTCTACCTGGCATGCCGCTGCAAGCATTACAATCATTCTAGCTGCTTTTTAATCGGACTCACACACACATTCACAGAGTTTGAGCAGCCGTAACAGGCATCGCTGCTGGCAGAGTGTAGCTACAGCTTTGCTCTAAAGTAAAAAGAGGTCAGTGGGGAAGGTTTGCCCTGGTCCTGCCCAAGCCAAATGACTGTTTGGCAAACATAGATCTGTACATATACTTAAACCACACACGGGTAATTGCACTCAGACTCCCTATCCAGCGATAATACTGCTGCTCACTCCAACCTGCTTCTCTGATTCGAGTTTTGTCTCTTAGTTTGCAAATCTAGCAACTCTTCCATTGAATATTTTTGCAAGCGTAATCGTCACTGTTTGAAAGAACGAGACAAGGCGTGACATCCTCTGACATTTGAATGAGTGCCATAATGGAGCGTGTGTGTTCAAATGTTTGCCTGTTTGGATAAACGCGCATCTTTTGGGTACTGCATCACAGGCATCTGCATAAATGTTTGACACAAAAGGAAATGAAAGCACGCAGAAAAGAAAAGGGACATTGTTAAACTACTACAATGAATCGTGCGATGCACAGACTGAGCTCGTGTTGCTCCTCTTATAGTTAATTAGTAGCTTTTTCCATGCAGGCCATAAAGACGTGTTTGTAACTTCCAAATTTGGGGGTGTATAACTCAAGCAGACAGGCAAACAAAAGCAAGCATGAAGTTGATGAAGCACACCGTGCTTGCTTCGCAGTATGCTGCGGTGTGGTGTGAACATGCAATGGCAAGCGTTGTTAGATTAGAATTCAATTGCAATATGATAATCTCTAGTGGTCTCTAACCCTCTTTGTGCCATGGACCGGGGAAGAATCTCCATCCTTATTACGACTGTTCACTTAGGTTTCCAATGTTTAAAAAAGTGTGTTTTATTAAGTTTTATGTGATCTCTCAATTTTGTGCCAGGGTTCCTGACTCTCCTTAAATGGTTGCATGCTCCTAAAATTTGTGACAGTGCAAGTAAAATTTCATCTATTTGAGCCTGTGCGACTAGTAAATTTGCTTTTTTTTTTTGTTTTGTTTTTGTGTGTGCTATTTTTCAATATGTTTTTGTTGCTAACAAACTCCTGCTCCACACTCTTATTTTTCAGTAAAAGTGAAAATGAATGAGTGGATTTTTACTTTTCAATTTAAATTTATTTCACTTCTTAAAAAAAATAAAAATAAAAGGGGACAGAAATAAGTAAAATTTGTTATATCTGCCCCTGATCAACCCAAAAAAATAATCAACACAAAATGAATGACAGCGAGCAGTCAAGACGCTTTCAATGTAACAATTCTATAACATAATTCAACAACATGTGCTTTATACATTTTCAAGTAATTGTGCTTTTATACAAATTTAAAAAATTCAGATAGACTGAGAAATGTTATTTTTACAATCCAGATTGTTCCACAAACTGACACCTTGAGTTCAAATACATCTGTTGGCATTGAACCACTTCATAATGTTCTTAAACTATTTTTCTGTTACTTGTAATACATTATACATTTTTTCCCCCGGCATAAAATAAAGTACAGACGCTCCCCACCTTACGAACGAGTTACGTTCCGGACAATCGTTCGTAAGGTGAATTTGTTCGTAAGTTGCTTCAGTGCTATATTTTGTATTATAATTTATGTTTAAAGCCTATATAAGTATATTGAAGGTTTATATAAGTATGTTTAAGGCTTGTACAAGTAACCTGCATTGGTTTGTACTGAAAAAAACTTTTAATAAAATGGAGAGAATACGTACAGTACTGTACTGTACTACGTATGTTAGAGAGAGAGAGAGCGAGAGACACACACAGTATGTACATGTACGTAATAAGATAAATAAAATGAAGTTTAACTTACTTTTGGAAGATGTACTCGATGCTTAAGGAGATGATGGAGGAGGAGGAAGAGGAGGATTTTATATCATGAGAGATTCTTCGTCGTCGCTGGAATCGGCTTCAAAAGTTATTTCCTGCTTCATGGGGACCGGCGTTTTCTTCCTCCTCCTCCTCGCCACGTTGCTCAGCCTCCAATGAGCTCTCACAGCGCCAATCGTCGGTATTAGCGGCGGAAAGAAGCACTACGCGCAATACAAAATCTAACTTACAGCATTTCTTTACGAATATTTTTCGACATACTGTACGCGCAGAAATGTTCGTATGTACCGTTGTTCGTAACTCGAATGTTCGTAAGTAGGGGAGCGTCTGTAGTGTCATCTACAAACAAAATTGGAATATCATTTACATAAAAAGAAAAAGTATTGCCCCCAGTACTTTTTCTAGTTGACTTAGTGTGTACCCCTAAATTTCACTACTACACCCCTAAAATTTTCGGTTAGTGGCCACTGTGTTCCCAGTAAGAAAAAAGTTGGTCTAGAGCCCTGCATCTTATTATCACTTATTTATGCGTTGGTCTGCACTGTACCGCTGATGATAAAGGGGGGGTTCGCTGTATTTAAAATCGTTCAAACAGTAACTCTGGGGCTATGTTCAAATGACATTTATATGAGTGCAACTGAACTGGTCGTACGGCTAAATTGTTTGCTCTCTTCCCGGTGTGTATGTGGACACAATTCATATCGTGCCATTCGTGCAGAACACATACGCACTTCAGAATATGGAAATGACATGTAACAGATGCGAATAAGATCCAGGCTACATGCACAAAGAGCTTCCGTGTGTGTTTATATGCACAGCGTCGCCTGTAGGATCGCTTCATCTAATTATGTCGCAAAAGTATCTGGTGACGGTACAGTGATTGATGTCAGAAAAGCTAAGAAATGACAGGGATGGATGAGGCTGGAGAATGTACTGGCGCGCAGTGCATTTTTTCTCCGCGTCTTCATTGCGGGCTGCGTGTTGTGCGTCTGCATTTGTATCCATCGCCGTTGCCTTTCTGCTGTGCAGTATGTGTGCGAGTAATGACCTAATGGAGGAGGGGGAACATATGCTGCCGTGATCGTTCTTCACTGAGCGTCGCCCCGGCCTACTCAATGATGGATTGAATGGGAGGGCTCATTAACAGATAGCAGCTTCTTTAATAAATGCAGTCGTTAGCTTTATTGTGGGCAAGATCTTCTGCATTTCGCAGGCTAATCAAGCACGTTTGCTTATTCTGGCGACAATCCCTGCAGATTTCAGTGCTTCTCTGCAATTTATTGTTTGGTTATTTTTATGGTTTTATGCCTCGCAGGCAAAGACTGACATGGTGGTAGGATTTGCATTTTCAAGCGGCCTGGAAAGTATTAAATCGGAGATCTTATACTTCTAATTTTACAGCAATGAATGTTGTGAAGCAGTAATTGCTGTTGCTGTATTCAATTGAAGAGAAACTCTAGATTAGACTTTATTTCTCCAGATAATTAATTATTTTCCTAATCTGATCAATTCTTTTATCCCTTCTCAGGAATGTGATCTGTGAAACCACACGAAGCTAATTTTTTTGTTGTTTTCCTCACTGAAAAGGTTCTGCAGCACATCTTGAATCCAGCCTTCCTACACAGCTTTGAAAAGGGGGAAGGAGAGCAGCTGCTCGGCCCGCCGAATCCCGAAGGGGACAATCCAGAAAGCATCACCAGCGTCTTCATCACAAAGGTACGTGTGCACTGAGGCGCTCCCTTGCATTGATTTTCTTCACATCAACAGTTTTTTCTTATTTTTTGGTGGCCCCTTCCACCCATTGCTCATTATTTAATAGCTTCGTCTCTCTGATTTGATTACTTTTCCTCACATAACACACATCCATGCTACCTCAGCGGCAACTCCACTGCATATTCTTGTCACTCGTTTCATAATCCTACCCTTTTTAGCCTTTT
Source organism: Vanacampus margaritifer (assembly GCF_051991255.1). NCBI lineage: Eukaryota > Metazoa > Chordata > Actinopteri > Syngnathiformes > Syngnathidae > Vanacampus > Vanacampus margaritifer. Next base: position 9,752,288 of record NC_135449.1, read on the forward strand.
CCATCTGTCTTTCATTGTCTTTACTTTCTCCAGTGATCCCACTGGTCCTGTTTTATTTATCAGACCAAACTATAATTCCTGGTGTAAATGTCACGATGTCGCCATGTTAAAGGTCAATTTGTTTTTTGTGCAGAGGTACATTCCATCACTTACTAGCACCTGCCCTATTTTGGCTGCTCATGGTTTTCTTTGGGGGTTTAAAACTTAATTTCCCCTGACAAGCCTTTGGTTGGCTCTATTTGACAGACTCAGATGCTGATGAATGCAATCAAAGATAATTAATATTTGAACGGCAATTTACGTTTATTTCGATGAAAGGTGGCAACTGGTGTATACTCATTTCAATTTCTCTCTTAAGGTTCTGGATCCAGAGAAGCAGGCTGACCTGCTGGACTCTCTACGAATATGCTTGCTGCAGTTCTCCACACTCCTGGTGGAGCACGCGCCCCACCACATTCACGACAACAACAAGTCCCGCAACAGCAAGCTGCGGCGCCTCATGACCTTCGCCTGGCCGTGCCTGTTGCCTAAAGCCTGCGTGGACCCTGCCTGTAAATACAGCGGACACCTACTCTTGGCGCACATAATCGCAAAGTTTGCCATTCACAAGAAGATTGTTCTCCAGGTAAGGAGGAGATTTATATATTTTTTTTATCTTAATGCTGACGCATAATGTGAAACACTATAGACGTGCTAACGGAAAATAGCATCGATGTAATTCTAAAGAGTAGCCTCTCTCCCAAGAACATTTGCATTTAGTCCACAGCAGGACTCCAACTGTGACCACGTGGTTTCAAATTCCAAGTCCTTACAGATGAGCTATTGCAGGGCACCGGAATGGGATAGGCCAACTCTTTAAACATTTAGCATTTTTCGTTGTATAACCGCATTAGTTTGAATGATTTATGTTCGACTCCCCGAGCATTACTGCAGTGCAGTGTGAACTTGTAAGAAAAATCAAGGCTGACAGTACGTCAGCCGAATGGAAATATGTTGCTTGTTGTTTTGTGGAAAGCACTACTTCACCTTTATATTTTTATGCAGGATCATGAGTGGTCGGCGGCAACAATGAATACACAGAGACTGATATACTTTGCTAGAATAACTGTGCCTTTTATTCCCCGCAAACAGCAATCAACATTTTTATACTGTGCTAGAATAATCGTACGTTTTATTCCCCGCAAACAGTAATCAACACCTGTGCTTTGCTAGAATGATTGTACCTTTTATTCCCCGCAAACAGCAATAATCACAACTTGCTTTGCTAGAATGATTGTGCCTTTTATTCCCCGCAAACAGCAATCAATACACTACAACGTTAAGCAGCATAATATGATGATCATCAGCGCTTACCTTGACACTAGACCGGAGAGCCTACAGTCGGGGTAGAACGAGCTGCAAAACGGCTGGGCAATCGTACGGGTTCCACAGCTGACTCTGTGCGGACCGTGTGCCGCTCCGTCTTTTATTCGTCAGCGTGGGAAACCTAGCCCGTTCTCAGACACTTTCGAAAACATGTTTTGCGAAGCAGGGAAGGCTGTAGTATAAACAAGGAAGAGTTCCCAGGCTGATTCCGCCCTTTATTTACAAATTGTTGGGCACCTGGATTCGTACAACAGTTCAGGACAACAACATATCCTTATATAAGAGGTTACATGAGGACATATCAAACCATGGTTATTTTCCCTTCACTTGTTGTTTTAGGTCTTCCACAGCCTTTTAAAGGCCCACACCATGGAGGCCCGTGCCATTGTCCGTCAGGCAATGGCCATCCTCACTCCAGCTGTGCCAGCCCGCATGGAGGACGGCCACCAAATGCTGACCCACTGGACGCGCAAAATCATCGTGGAGGAGGGCCACACGGTACCGCAGCTGGTCCACATACTGCACCTAATAGTGCAACACTTCCGGGTGAGTAGATGCGAAAGGAACATAATGGCTCCAATTAGAGTCGGTCACCCATGCACTTCCACCTGTCAGCTCCTCACCAGTCCGCGTATTGACGCTCAGTGTGTTCATCCATATTGGCTGTCGAGCAACGGATTCATTTTCATGTAACGTATTATAATCACAATGGATGTGTCGCTGTAATTAACCATCTGTGTTCATGCCATTTTAGACCACACATTTCAAAACCAACAAAATTCTCCCATCCATTCATATTGTATAAAAGCTGATAGGGCAGCTGTCACTTGTTTTCAAGAATTCATTACTTCACATGGTGGAAACTTTTTCTTCTTTTTTTTTTGAAGTTAGCTTGCCAAACATTAATTTTAATTTTTAATTTGAGTTATTTTCCTCATTATAATTCCCTCAAGGGGAAATTCAATTTGCACTCGACTTTATACTTGTGTTGCACGCTACACAGAGAACAAGTTGGCACACATTCAAGGAAAGATGAGAGGAGCACAATTGAGCTGGAGGAGTGGGGTCAGTGCCTTGCTCAAAGGCACTTTGATAGTAGTCAGGAAGCAGAGTAAAATGTCTCCAACTCTAAATTATAGGAAAGCTGTTAAAAATTTAAGGACTCCTGCATTATTTGAAGCACTACTGGAAGAATTCATGCAATTTTTGGTGGTTGTTTGTTTATAAATCACATCATTATCATACCTTTTAAAACCAATTCTGAACTTGCACCCTATTGATGGAGGTTATTGACAGTGGTCGTGATAACGGTACTCTGCACCCTTGCGGCTAATGTCTTGTGGCTGCAATCGCTTTAAAGCAGCTACATTCAGAAGCGTGACCCATGAAACCGGCAAAGGATCATTGACCCGTGTGTTAGCACTCCTCTTAAAACTTGATCGACACTTGATGCCGCCTCATTTGATGTTCCAGGCTTCGCCGGTTCAGGGAATGAGTGACTTTGCACAGTATTGACTTCTTTTTTTTTTTTTTTTTCAGATTTCTTCTCTATCTCACTGACAGGTTGCTCTCATTGGGCTGGATGACTAATCTAATGTAATCACATCAGCATAATTGCACTGGGGGAGATAATGACAGGCAGATGAGAGACTTTTTAGTGTGTGTGCCTGCGTATGTGCACATGTGATGGACAGGGCTTAGCCTCTCTGTCATTAAGAGGCGTTGAAGTCCTGCTCCATCGACTATAATTACCCTCAAAGTGAGAAGCTTTAATATTCTTTGTCACTAGCAGCAGCCCCCTGATAGACATCTCATCTCTCGCTCTTTTGTCTGCATGCTGGAGTCCCAGTTTGACTTGCGAGAAAGCAAAGTGAACCTCCAGTGTGATGCTTTAGTGCTCTGCGTCACATCCTTGAAACTAAGTGGATGCGACTTCAGACTCGGTCCCACAGTGATTGTGCAACCCGTTTAACTCACTGTGTGCTATACTGCCAAAATCTGAACCTGAGTCTTACCTGAGCGTAAAAGTAAAGTTTTATTCCCCTCGATATATAAAAGTTTTTGTTTACTTACACTGCTAACAGATTTATATACGGAGGAACATTTTTCGATTCTCAGAAAAAAATTTAATACAAACAACTTGGTTTAATAATAAAGAAGAGTCTAATTGCCACAATTCAACTTTTGCCGGTTTTTCTTTGAGCAAAGCTCTCAATCAACAGAAACTAATTTGGAGATGTGCTGAATGGCAATCACACACATAACATCTGGGATTGCAAAAGGGTGGACAATTTCCATGAAGATTTAAATGGGGAATTTTTGCAATGATTGAAAGTTAGGGAAATTTATGGTTATTAACTGGCAATTGGGGTTAATTTATTTGAAAGATGGCTTTTTTAAGCATGAATAAGTGCAAATGTTTTTTCATAAGCATAATTAAAAAGCCTGACATTTTAGCAGATTTGTCAGTAGATCTTTAAGTTTTAAAGATTGTATTAATCAGTTATTTCCATTAAAGAACAAAAACACGATTGTTGAGTTTAAATATTGCTGGTCTTCCCAACCAATCCCAATAAAAAATAAATTAACCAAACTTGTAACTCCCAAGTCACTCAAGTCTAGCTGTGTTACAACAGCATGGCTTCATAGTAAAAGACTGCTAGACTGGCCTGCCTGCAGTCCAGACCTGTATCTCATTGACAAAATGTGGTACATTTTGAAGCGCAAAATCAAATGAGAGCCAGGATTGTTCAGCAACTCAAGTTGTACAATTGCACCAACAAACTGTTGGGGTTTGTATGTGTGTGATAGTTAAACAATAAACCGGCGACAAGCATCACTGGTAATCATGAGTCGAGCCTCGTCTTTTATGCTAAACCCACAGAGGAAATGGGTTCTTCATAGTCAACTCTACTTAAACTCTGCTTGTTTTAGACCTGATTCTGCAAAAAAAATTCTCCCAACTATATTTGAGTTCCCTATTAACTCATTCACTGCCATCATTTTTTTTTTTTATAAAAAAAAATTTGGGGCAAGAGGTGATAACATTTTTTAATTAATCGCATGACTTCACTAGTTAACTCACGATTAATCACACATTTTATATCGGTTCTAAATGTACAAAAAAAAATCTAGGTTTTCATACTCTTGTTAACAAAAGTGGGTAAAAAATGTTAAACTAATAGAAATAGTTTAAATGAATTTTTGACGTCAATGGCAGTGAATGACTTGGAAAAAAAAAATAAAATATAACAAATTTGGTAATTTTTTAATTAATCGCATGACTTCACTAGTTAACTCGCAATAAATAACAAATTTCATATCTGTTCTAAATGTACCATAAACAAATTCTAGGTTTTCATACTCTTGTTAACAAAAGTGGGGGAAAAAACGTTAAACTAATAGAAATAGTTCAAATACATTTTTGACGTTTATGGCAGTCAATGAGTTAAGATCCAATCTTTAGTAAATTCTTGGTTTAATCCCTTATATTACAATACATTTATATGAATTCCTATAGAAAGTTTCTAGCTTTTTTTTTTTTTTTTGCCACTGAATGACATCTGAAAATATTTACACAGGTTTACTACCCTGTACGCCACCACCTGGTGCAGCACATGATCAGTGCAATGCAGCGTCTGGGCTTCACCCCCACCGTGACCATTGAGCATCGGAAATTGGCGGTGGACCTGGCCGAGGTGGTCATCAAATGGGAGCTGCAAAGGATCAAAGACCAATTGGTGTGTACACAATGACTTTGAGTACTTTGAGAAATTATACACTTTTTTACATTTTTTTGCTCAATATTTCCATAAACCGTAATCCATGTCTATCCCTTCTGTTCGGGTTCTGCCAGCCTGATTCCGAAGCAGACGTGGGGTCCAGTGGTGAAGGGACGAGTGGCGCTGTGAAAGGAGGACTCTCTGCAGACGGTGCCACTCCCGGACCGGATGCTAAAAGATTCCGTATGGCAGCAGGAACGGCCTCTACTGTGAGCTAATTTACATTCTATTATGTGTTGTTGCCACCTCCAAAATTAGCAATCACTTCTAACTGTGCAACGGTTGCCCTTGAGCTGTATTGTTTTAAAATGATTGCTGAACAGTTTGATCAAACCGCATCTCAGTGAGACAACACTTGCCAGGAGGTGACAGCATCATTTCTGTCATCTTTCATTTGTTTTCTCTCCTTTTGAATTTTGCAATCTCAAACACAGCAGTTTTTATTATTCTTAAGTGTCAAAACTAACTAGCTGTCATCAGAAGTTCCGAGGGCAAATTTTGTCACATAAACAAAATCATTTTGAAAATCTCAGAACAATCATCCTTGCTATAGTAAACTTTTTTGAATATGAATTCCGGCCCTCTTTTTTGTGGCCTCTCACAGTTGAATTTGGGCGAGAGTCGTGGTGCACCCTTGACTGGTTGCCAGCCATTTGAAAGGCAAAAATAGAAAACAAACAACCATTTGCACGCATATTCATACCTCACGGCAATTTAGATTTCTGGAGTGCCCGGAGAAGACCGACACAAACATGGGGCGGAAAGCTACACCCCGGATTTGAACCCCTAACCCCTCAGAATTGCGGAACGCCTGGAAATAATAATTGATTTGAATCACAATTCTACTTTTCCTTCCAACCCAGTCCTTGTGTGTGAAAAGTCAACTGTTATTGTTTGTTTTTAGGTGTTTGGTCGCACTCCGTCCATGCCAGGCACTGAGACGATGCTTACTAAACCTGTTGACAAACAACATACAGACACTGTGGTCAATTTCCTCATCCGGATCGCATGCCAGGTAACACTTCCAACACATGGTAATAGAGATGCTTGTTTTCTTGTAATTGATTTTAAATAGTCTTGTATTTTCTCCCTGGTTTCCATTTATTGTATGTCTCTAACCAATGCACTGTATTGTGCGTCATAAATTCTATAGAGAGACAGTCTTTCAGTTCTTTGTTGTTTAATAACAGGAGCATTGTGATATTATATCAAACCCAGCAGGGGGGGGGGGGAATGGAGTACACAAGATTCTATAGCTGGCAAGGTTTCATTGTCAGCAGTCGGCCTTGAACCGGCGTGCTGGTTGAATGATAGTTTCCATAGCGAGTTAGTGACTATACCACTGTCACACTCCTTGTCACATGAATGAAATGCTGCCTAATAGCGGCGTTCTTCCTTTTCCAGTCTCTCCTTGACCTATGTGATTTCTCTCCTCCCCGGGAAGCCGCAGTGATATTGGAAGATGAAGACTCTTTGTCAATGACGATGATAAGTGTCCCTACCCTCCTCCGGCACAGGTGAATGACAGCACCAACGTGGCTGGATCTCCGGGGGAGCTGCTGTCTCGCCGCTGCGTTAGCCTGATGAAGACAGCCCTCAGACCTGATATGTGGCCTCGCGCCGAGCTCAAGCTACAGTGGTTTGACAGGCTGCTCACGACTGTGGTGAGAAAGCTTACGCGGTATTTAGCTGATTACTTGATTCGATTGTCGACTGATTTCGAATCTGTTAGGGACCGTTCCCCAAGCCCCACTGTTAATGCCTATTACTTAAACTGTCAAATGTTGCAAAGAGTTGGGCAACCTAGAGCCTGTTTTCATCTTGTAATAAACAGAACAGAATTGTCTGCTTTGTTATGGACTGATACACTCTAAAAAGAGTATTGTTGAACCAATTTAAGTCTAAAAAGAGAATTGTTGACCAACTTAATAGAATTGCTTTAAGTGGTAACAAACGATTGAATTAAGTTAATCCAAGTTAATAAATTAAGTTTAATTAATTATGAGGTCATTAAGTTTAATTGAGTTTATTAAACTCAATATATTAACTTGGATTAACTTAATTTAATTGTGTCTTACGTTAGTTCAACAATTCTCTTTTTAGAGTGTAAAACTTACTTGAGTATCTGCATTTCCTAAGTGCAGGATTTGGGTCTTGGGGGCCCAAAATGGTCTCAACAAATTTCTATTTTATTGGGTTGTGAGATGTCAGAATGAAAGGCTTTAAACTATTTTATTAATCATTTATGCACATGTGTTATTGTTGTAGAAAACGAATGACCTTTTTTTTTTCTTTATCGTTAGTTAAACTATATTACTTTCTATCTCACGACTATGTTTCCTGCAGTGAATATTCAGGTTACGGTCAAAATTCCGGTTTCTGAAACAGTTGGGATAGCCCATTTTTAGATGCGTTTTATTCCCGTACACATAACCCGATTTTAAACCGCAACACACGGACGTCATTATGCTGTTTGTGGGTTATTGACTCCATGCAAACATACTCATTGTTTTGGTACTATTTTCTTTTAATTAATATTGCATTAAATATTTTACATATCTTTTTAATTGTATTAATATTTTATTAAAATTTGTGTCAAAAGGATGAACACAATTTCTAACAACCCAAAGAAATTGAAACTTGAAACCCTGTGTGTGATTATCTGATAATTTATGTTTGTATGCACGATGACTGTGAGGGTTAAAGATACTTTATTCATCATTTTAGAGAAATGTAACTGTCACAGCAGCAACAGTTGCACACACACAACACTCAATGTATTATATATAATAATATAGCACCACCAACAAAGTATTTGGACAGTAGTCTTCCCGCTGTTGCTTCTTCCCAAAGGACCGCAAAAGTTTCCTTGTCACATCTTAAGTACTGTCTTGGTGCTTACGCAAATGCCCGAGTCCTTTGTGTGTTATCAGTTTTGCACAAAGTGAAGGCGCCAACTGCCATAATGACAAAATAATGACAGTGGCGAGATAACCAGAGTCTATCCGGGTTGGCCTGTGACTTGTTTTTCAACTCCCCCAACCCTCTTCATCTTAAACTCTCTGTCCTTGCCTTGCTGTATCGCTGGCCTGTGCGCGCCTCCTGCATCTTCCCTCAGCCTTTTCTTCTTGGTCCCTCGCCACAACCTTCTCCTGTCATCATCTCCGCCTCTGTTTTCACTTTGTCTCCCTTATCTGTCGCCCGCCTCTGTCTTCGCTCATCTCGCCGGTCTGATTCGCAGCCGCAGACAAGACAAGGTTATCACCGTACCCCGGCGTTATCCCATATTTTCTTTGTACTCCTTGCGGGGATCATTGCATCAGCTGTACCTCTCGCTGCCTGTGGATGTTCTATACCTGCCAACCACCCACTCCAGATTTCATGCGGATGGTGTGACAAACAAAAGGTCTTTGTAGGTCTTATTCAGACAATACAGTTTTTCGTCTCATGGGGAGTGTGCTCTACATGTCCACCAGGTTAATGAGCAATGCCCTACATCAGATTAGCTTTTATTATCTCATTGTGTTAGCATGTCAGTGATGGTAGAACAGGAAGACGGTAATGTGAGAGGGTGGTGGGAAGAGACAAGTGCACAATTACAAGCGCGCATATTCCCTGTGTGCATGTCTAAAGATCCTGTTTTTAGTCATACGGCACAAGATCAATACCAGCCTAATATCTACCAAAGCCTTGTCAGTGGAGTCACCTTGTTCATTAGTCAAGATTAGTGCCATGGATCTGTCTCCGATTATCCTCTTGGCCTTGTCATCTTTGTGCACCTTGATTACAATTTAGACCAAATTAGGCCTGTATGTGTGGCATCGATCTTTGGTTTAGCACAAATCACGGTGGCTTGTTTCTTTTCTGTGAGTGATACCTCTGTGCGCACAGTATTGATTTTGGAGTTGTCTTGATTTTGCATTTAAGAGGATAATTAGTGATACTGATGGACAAAAGTACTTGGACACCTGGCCTCAAAGTGGAAACAATCAGGCTGCCTATTTGCAGTCTTCTGGAAATATTTTCTGCAATAGTCATCAAGCATTTATAAATCTAGGATGTGATCATTCTCAGAAAAGTGTTTAAAAAATTTTGTAAAAAATACCTCCTTACAATACCTAATTGTGTTTAATGGGGTTGATGTCAGGGTGCTCTGTGCGCACCAGACTTTGGCCATTTATCATTGTTGTGAACTTTCACACTGTCCTTTCAGGAGCAGCCAGCTCAGGCTAACATCTCCAACATCTGCACCGGATTGGAGATTCTCTGTTTCCTGCTGACTGTGCTGCAATCACCCGCAATCCTGACCCACTTTAAACCCCTCCAGAGAGGCATTGCCGCCTGTATGACCTGCGGCAACACCAAAGTCCTGCGTGCTGTTCACTCTCTCCTCTCTCGCCTTATGAGCATCTTTCCCACTGAACCCAGTAAGCCACCAACACTTAGATTTCCAAATTCTAACCGAGCAAAAGCGAAGCTTTGGATTTTAATGTTGGAAGTGAAACATTGCGCCTTCTCTCATTCCAGGCACATCCAACGTGGCATCAAAGTATGAGGAGCTGGAGTGTTTGTATGCAGCCGTAGGCAAGGTCATCTACGAGGGACTTACTAACTATGAAAAAGCCACAAGCAACACCAACCCCACGCAACTCTTTGGTAAGACAGACTCTCACTGTCTTCTCTTGTGTCTACTTGCACACACTTTATTTTTATTCATTATTTTTCACCTGTAAAATTGTCAGTTAAAGCAATCAAACCAATGGGTGGGGAGTAATGATGCAAGATGATTGACGACCGGTTTCCTATGCGTATACACCGAATCATTCTTTATTGAAAAATAAAATAAACATAGGTATAGGGTTGACTGCCGAATAAAATGAAGATCTCTTCTCTTTGAATTCAGAAAGCATTGTGTTCTTGTATTCTCAATCTCCATGCATGTTAAGGAAGTGAATTAGTTTTGCTTGAAAGCTAGTTGGATGGACTAGAATTGCTCAACCTGGCATTGCAAATTATGAAAGTTAGGATGCTGACTCTCATCTTTCAACTCTATATTTGTAGAGCACTTTAAAACAATCTCCGCTGTTTTCTCAAGATGAAACCCAAGGGCAGCAGAGGCTCTAGAATTGAGCCCTGTGGAACACCATACACTCCGTTATTGCACATAGTCATCCGACCTCTTTTTTTTTTTTTTTTTTTTTGCTCGACAAAGTATGAAGAGATTACCATAATAAATAAATCACACAACTTACCATCACAACATTCACAAATCGACTACTGAGCGCACCAAATTCCCTGCAGCACAGATAGGCCAAGCAAGGTAGAGTGATCACCTGCAGCCAATGATGGTAAGCGGGGGCGTATCATCAGGAGTCATTTGAGTCAGGTGTGTGTCTTTACTTCTGCCGAAAACCTGAGACTGACTCTCCAAACCCTTGGCGTTCACTCGAACGCCTTCTTTACATGAACCCCACAATCCAGCCGTTTGGGAAAGGTGGTACCCTGAAAGCATTGCTATGCTACCATTCCTCCCTATGTGAATGTTCTTTTTCACCACGCAAATATCAGATATATTATGGGAAAGTTAAAATCAAAGCATATTTAATCAATAGCACTTACATTCTCATTTTATTTCTCCTAGCTTTCAGAATACTGAGGCCAAAAAGCTATGAGCTATGTGTCACATTTCCCCCGACTAGCAGTTGTGGTCAATAAAAAGCCTTTGGTGTCTTTATGTCACAGAGGTAGTGTAGTAATGCATCCATTTGGCCAGGAAGGCTGACATTCCAACATTAGCTCCAGGGAGCAGTAGCAATGAAGGGAGAGTTGAGGAGGTGTGGGGTGGTGGGGGGGGGGTGCTCATACTCACTCCCACCCTTCCTCTGTCACACCATGAAACTCGTTTTGCTGCAATAAAAATCAAGCTGAGTATAAAAATGAACATGTGCTTTAGTGTAGGAGTGTGTTTGTCCTTTGTATTGGAATTCACACTGCTTGGCTCATTGTCTTCCAGGAACACTGATGATTCTCAAATCAGCCTGCAGTTACAATGCAAGTTACATCGATCGGCTCATCTCGGTGTTTATGCGCTCACTGCAGAAGATGGTGCGTGAACACCTGAGCCCTCAGCAAGCCAACCCAACGGTTACTGAGACCAGCACCGGTAAATAATTGCACAGGAATCGGTCATTAAAGCCCACGTTTATTTAAACACATTAACAAATGCAATAGAAAAAGAATGAAAGAATTCTTTATTTTGAACATGTGTGAGAATTACATGAGAAAAGGGTTTCCGTGGGTAATTAAAAAGCATTACATTGATTTTGATTAAATTAAGGCTTGACTGGCATAAGAATATTATAAATATGATTTTCAAATGTATTAAAAGATTAAACACAATTGATGTATACAATTCAATTTCTCTGAATTTGAAAAGAAAAATGTACTGTTCCTGTCTCCAATGTCCAACATGAAACACTAGTGCCACCTAGTATCCGAAAATTACCTCAACCCAAATCTATGACTCAATGTTCCACACTCCTTTTAACTGTTAAGTACATCTTTGTAACCTCAGATAACTTCACGAATGACTTTAAAATGACTAAATCAATGAACTGAAAGATACATCCACATTTGTATTTGGTAACCGTATTTGTCCACAAAATTTGAAAACAATGTTTTATTGCACATTTGCGATTAATCGTGAGTTAACTATGGAAATCATGCGATTAATTACAATTAAAAATTGTAATCAACTGCCAGCCTTAATACATTATATAAACGGTATATGCATGTATTTGTGTGTGCACGTGCACATGTGTGTATATGCATTACAACATGGGCATTAAATGACCTTTAAGTTGCAAAATAAAGTGCACTCAAATGACATTGTGTTTTAATTAACCTGGTTCATATTTTCAGTCTTAATGGCTCTGGCTAAGAAGCTTAGAGCACTTTCAATCGGCATTTAATTAATGACTGTATTGATGAAAGCACATTGATTCTCAGTTAAAGACCACTACAAGACAATACCAATACTGGCATTTTGACCAGGGAAGCCTCTAAAGACCATCATGCCCCACTGTTCTAAATAAGCTTTAATCCATGTAGTCATATCCTCTAAAGCCTTGTCTCTGGACGCTAACGCTCCTTTTTCTCACAGTGACGAGTGAGCTGGTCATGCTGAGCCTCGACCTGGTGAAGACACGACTCTCCGTCATGAGCATGGAGATGAGGAAGAATTTCATTCAGGTCATTCTTACCTCGCTGATTGAGAAGTCGCCAGACCCCAAAATTCTCCGTGCTGTCGTCAAGATAGTGGAAGAGTGGGTGAAAAATAATTCGCCTATGGCAGCCAATCAGGTATGTAATATGAGCTCATTCAGTCTGAATGTACAAATAATAAAAAAATACACTTAGCGACACACTTCCTCCCCCTTCTAGATGCCCAATATTCGTGAGAAGTCCATCTTGTTGGTAAAGATGATGACCTACATCGAGAAGCGTTTCCCTGATGAACTCGAGTTAAACGCCCAGTTCCTGGACCTCGTTAATTACGTCTACAGGTAATTACCGCGATTCATCATATAGCCAAGTGGCCGTGCCAAGGGCTGCTCAGCTGCCCTTGCTTCCATCTCAGCATAAAGGATGAAGGTCGGGCACGGTCACGCAGGAAGAAAATGACACAAGAGGTGGCAAGGAGGATGTTCGGAGAAGGTGGTGGGACTTAAATAAATGCATGAGTTGGGTGGGCGGAATGGGTAAACACATAATTTCATATCTAATTAAAGTTAGAATCATTGACGCAGATGTCTGTGGAAGCGCCTCTAGGAGGTGATGTAGGCACTTGTGATAAAGATATTTCACAGTGTCTTTTACAGAGCAGTATTACTGTCACAGCTCGCCATCTTATGGCAAGGCACCTAGCAGTAGGGAGGCTCGAGGGTAGAGACTATCCTGTTGGCTTCAATTCATCAAGATTCTCTTTTGGCCGTGATTTCCACACATTACACTTTTAATCAGCCAAATGCATCCTGTATCCCTCCACCCCATCTGCTCTTTTCGCCGAGAGATTTAAAATGTGTAGTAAAGCCGTGATTGACAGCGAGTAAATGGTATTGGAATAATAAAGCAGCTGTGCTCGAACAATGTATGATCAAGAGAGTGGTGCCAATAGAAGAGATGTCCAGCTGTTGTAGCCTTGACTCTTTTTTTTTTTTTTTTTTTTATCTTGCATTTTTTTCCCTCTCTCTTTATGTGAATCATACACAAGAGAGCCAGCAGGCGCAGCAAAATGATGTCTCAATTTGGACATTTTCAAAGTTTGTGTTAATGCAACTTATTCATGACTAACCACTCTAGGACGGTCATGTATTTATTTTTAAGGAGACTTTTATACAATTTACCTCAGCATCCATGATTTTCTATACATCTTTTCAGCAATGCAATTTTGGAGCATATGAATGAACAGAAGTGTTCGTTCAGTTTATTCAGAAGCTCCAAAACGGCATTGGACTCAGTAAAAAAAAAAAAAGATAACCAATGACAAAACTCTTTTCAACTCTGCATTTCCTCTGGTCTGGTTTAATTTCAGAGCCCTGTGAAGATTGGTGCTTGCCTAGAATACGTTCTATTTTAAATATTACCATGCTCCCAAAGACGTATTTACACGTTTTTTTTTTTTTTTTTTTTAAATGTTACAGCATACAGAAGGCTTTGATGCAGCCTCTGAACTGAAGAAAATGCTTGAAGCAATGGTAGTCATTACAAAAACGTCCAGCAGGTGACAGCAGTGTATAAGAGATTAACTAGGGCCATGTTGCAAAAGGCTGTTTTCCACACTATTTCAAACAGATTTGTGAATAATAATGAAACTTAGCTTAATTCTAATGCTAATTGCTGCAAAACGGGAACAGATAGAAATGTACTTGTTTTCCTGATGAAAGAAGAAACTTGGTAGTTTCCATGTTTTTATAGCAATAGAACTCAAAATTCTGTGGGCCTTGCAAAATCAGTCAAAATCTAGTAAAACCTGGGAGCGAAGGGGTTTGCTTCAGTGAAAATGGCTGGGGGTGAATACGTTACTAAAAATAAAAAACAGATTCAAAAATTAAAACTAAATATAAAAATACATTTGGAAATAAATACAAACATAAATATATATTTATTATATGTAAATAAATATATATTTAATATTATATTAAATATTTATTCTGCTCTCTTATTTATTTTATGCTGCAGACAATGTCAGCATGAAATGTTCAAGGAAATGTTATTGAAATGATGGGGCAGTCTTAAGTGTGTCTTGGATTGAACTATTCGCCAATTGGTCGATAGACATGTCAGTTTTGCTAAATTTAAATCAAATAAAACATGGCTTTTATATGTTTGCTGGCTTCCCCAATTGTCATTGATTTCCATTTCTGCAGCTCTTCGGAATTTTACATGGTGACAACCATCTTAGCGCAAAACCCTCTTTTAAATTTGTCGGTCTCCATCTTCCTTCTCTTCATCCAGGGACGAAACTCTGTCAGGAAGTGACATCACGTCCAAGTTGGAACCGGCATTTCTCTCCGGACTTCGCTGCACTCAGCCGCTGATCCGTGCAAAGTTCTTTGAGGTGTTTGATGCCTCCATGAAGCGGCGAGTCTATGAGAGGCTCCTCTACATCTGTTGTTCTCAAAACTGGGAGGCCATGGGTAGCCACTTTTGGATCAAGCAGTGTATCGAGGTAAGCAACATTTCTGTCAGTTTGCTGAGCCAGCAATTAAAAGGTGTTGTAGACTCGAATCACAAGTCTTCTTTGACTGCTTTAGTGTCAGCTTGCCCGATTTCTGCCAAGTGTTCTCACGGTCTTAACGCCTACTCCTCTGTTGTATTTGCTTATTAGCTGCTGCTGGCGGTGTGCGAACGCAACACCGTCATCGGCACCAGCTGCCAGGGATCAATGCTTCCGTCTATCACAAACGTCATCAACCTGGCCGACAGCCACGACCGCGCCGCTTTCGCCATGGCAACGCATGTCAAGCAGGAACCGCGCGAGAGGGAGACGAGTGAGACCAAGGAGGAGGTAGAGCACCGCCACTCACACACACATGCGTCAAAGATGCGCCGTCTCACATCAATTAGCACATTAGGTGTGTGCGACATACTCTTTATCGCTTTTCTTCACACATGCACATCACATCGTCTCTCTCTTATACATTAGTGTGAAGTGAATGACATTTGCGTTTCCTCTCTGTTAGGATGTAGAGATTGATATAGAATTAGCACCAGGTGACCAAACCGCTCTTCCCAAGACTAAAGACCAGGCTGAGAGAGATGCCGGCAACCAACTGCACATGCTTACAAATCGCCATGACAAGTTCCTCGACTCCCTGCGAGAAGTCAAGGTAACGACCTCCTGGAATCACGGCATTCACAGCGATATTGTGCTGAAGCAACTGAAATGGGGAAATGATTACTCTTCAAATCTCAAAAGTATATCCTGCCATTTTAACCCCGCGCTTTGTTAGACCGGGGCGCTGCTGAATGCTCTCGTCCAGCTGTGTCACATCGCCACACCTCTGGCGGAGAGATCCTGGGTGCAGCTCTTTCCTCGTCTTTGGAAGATTCTCTCGGACAGGCAGCAGCATGTGAGTATATTACCGGGGGGGGGGGGGGGGGGCATATGCGCTCAGCACTGGGATTTGCAGGACTTGGCATAATTACGAAATCCAAAATGTCTGTCAGGACCAAACTGCAAGAGGACATTAACACCACATGCAAAACACTGAAATGGTCACACAAATATGACCTTCGTCTTTGCCATCTCATGATTGTACTTAATGAGGGTGGATTCATTTATGCTAAATATGGAAATGAGAAGCTGAGGAAGGGAAGCTTTAATGAGCTGAACTAATAACCAAATGAATATGGAGTATTTTGAGAGGGGTTGAAAGGCCTTGATTTGAAGTGATTGAGCTCTTCAGTATCGGAGAGATGCAGTCATTTGAATTAAAATGATTTTCTTTTCGTGACAGACTTCCAAGTCACGCGTGCGCTACGTGTGTTTATTCTCATGGCTTCTTATCACATGGGACCATAACATCTGACGGTGAAAGCGACAGATCCATCTCTGCATTTAGCATCGCTTTCTCAAGAAGGAATTTGCTGATCAATTGGTCTTCATTATTACTTGCTTAATTAAAGTGACCATCAAGGCATGAAATATTCAATAGTAGGCGCTGCAAATCAGCAGCGATGCATCATTTATTTGTGCGTTGTTGATGTGCTGTGTGGAATTCATCTTCTTTCTGAGGGTCTGATGATTGTTTTCCTCAACTTGGAAATCACATATCCTCACACTGACCCACATTTTCAAACAAAAGATGAAAACATTTATTGTCTTAAGTTACATACTGTATTTTTAAATGCTTCATAAATACTATTGGAATACACCGATACCAGTACTGGTATTGATGTTATTGTTGCCATCGCTGATTCAAAAAATGCTCTGCTGCTTGAAAATTGTGAGTACCCAAATTTGAATCAAAAAACTGTATTGGTGCAGTTTCAAGACAGACATGCATTTAAAAAATCATTACAATTATATTTAAATTAAAATTTTGCATATAGTCGCTGCTATGTGGAAAAATCAAGTAAATTTTTGCCCCCATTAAAAAAATTTTTTTTTTTATGTTTTCCGGGATGAAACCCAATGCAGATATCCCAAAAATGTAAAAAGAAAAGAGAAAAAAACATGTTTTTCACATAGCAGTGACGAAATATATGGCTCGATTGGTTTCCCCTCTAAAGTAAACATGCTTTCTCCACAGGCATTATCAGGAGAAATGAGTCCCTTTCTGTGCAGCGGCAGCCACCAAGCCCAGAGAGATTGTCAGCCCAGTGCCCTCAACTGCTTTGTGGAGGCCATGTCTCAGTGTGTGCCCCCCATTCCCATCCGCCCCTGCGTGCTCAAGTACTTGGGCAAGACGCACAACCTGTGGCTACGATCCACTCTCATGCTGGAGCAGCAGGCCTTTGAAAAAGGTCTCAGTCTCCACACTAAACCCAAGCAAAGTACAGAGGTCTATGAGCAAGAGAGTATCACACCGCCTCAACAGGTAAAGTGTTTTGATGCTCTTTCTCAGTATAATGTTTGTGCGTCTAAACTTTACATTTGTTTTGAAAGACATGTTTTTTGTTTTTTGTAGGAGATTTTGGACTCCCTAGCAGAGCTGTACTCTCTGCTCCAAGAAGAGGATATGTGGGCGGGACTGTGGCAGAAGAGGTGCAGGTTCCCCGAAACTGCCACAGGCATTGCCTACGAGCAGCATGGCTTCTTTGAACAGGTGAGGTGACGGAAAGTGTTTTTAAACACACCTTAATGCATTCTAGTACAACAGTGGTTCTTAACCTGGGTTCGATCGAACCCCAGGGGTTCAGTGAGTCAGTCTCAGGGGTTCCTGCGGATGTCAAGATACACATTTGAATGAATTTGAAATAAATCATTTTATTTTTCACTAAAGAAAAGTTTGGTGAATGTGCATAAGAAATTAGTCAGGTTCAATACCTCCAACAAAGAGAAAGTTAACCTCCCCAAAAATTATTGGCAATAATATGTTCTATGCAGCCTCACTGGTCTAAATACGGTATTCTGATTAATATTGCGTTAGTGGAATATAAATTAAGCAGCAATATCAGAAGGCGGCCATTTTGCCACTTGTTGTCACGCGAAAATGACATCACAGTTGCTCAGCTCTCAGGTAACAACCAATCACACCACAGCTTCAGAACAGGTGAGCTGTGATTGGTTGTTGCCTGAGCAACTGTGATGTCATCTTCAGTCGACAGCAAGTGGCAAAATGGCCACCCCCTCAGATGGATAAAAACGGCTGGATTTTGCTGCATAACTCATGTTCCACAAATTTAATATTAAGCAGTCATGTTTAGACTGCTGAGGTCACATATTACATATTATTGTAAAAAAATGTTTAAGGTTGACCTCCCTGTTAAGAATCACTGTAGTACAACTTCTTTATTAAATCATGTTACTTCTTGAAAGTAAACTTGAATGTGTCTTTAGGCCCAAGAAAGCTACGAGAAAGCGATGGAGAAGGCTCGAAAAGAGCATGAAAGGGGCAATGTGTCCCCAGCCATATTCCCCGAGTACCAACTCTGGGAAGACCACTGGATACGGTAACTAATTTGATTGAAATAATGTTCGGATATTTCCCAAACTGCAGTCAACATAATGCAGAAAGACATTCTTGTCTTTTTCATTGGGTTAGTTTGTACAAATTAACTGATTAGCATATTGCACATTAAATGAATAGTTTTTTACGATATTGATTACTGAAAAAGTTGCTCACAGAATGCTTTTCCCTCTGTCTAATTTTGTATTGTGTGAGTTGCGGTATGTGTACTGATGGCGGGGAAATGTCAGATTTTATGACCCATCTCAGTTAAATGGCTTCATGAAAATAGCTTGACACAGTCTAGTTCTCCCCGCTGAACCGAATGATTCCCCTCTATCAGATTTTTATTAGTATTTAACATTTTTATTGTACTGTGAGACGCAAACTGTTTAGAGTCAACATTTTCTTTGTTTGCTATCTGTCCAGCTGTTCTAAGGAATTGAACCAGTGGGAACCTTTGACAGAATACGGCCAATCTAAAGCCCATTCCAACCCTTATTTAGTGCTAGAATGTGCTTGGAGGGTTTCCAATTGGGCTGCCATGAAGGAGGCTCTGGTGCAGGTGAGGAGGACACAGTTACTCTGTCAAATTAGCTCGCTTGAGTCTGCACACCTTCACATACACACACACAAACGTGCGCTCGCGCCGAAACTGTGCACTAACCTTAGAAAGCCTGACGGGAAATGGCAAGGATGGGAAGTGTAATGAAAAATCCCCACCAAGAACATCACAGATGGCGCGGAACCTTCAGGTTTGAACCCGGTGAACCAGAGACTCAATACCACTTTTCTTCATTTCATTCCTGGAATCGAGTGCAATGTTTTATATCCCGCAAAGACCTCATGTCGACATGAGGAAGTAGCTTGATATTAGAGCGTCCAGTCGCTTCAGGGAGTATAAGAGAGCCGGTCGCAAAGCTGTGGAAGTGCAGCTTTGCCGCTTGTTAATTTATTGGCCGCATGTTTGCTAAGAGGAAGCATTAGACGGATGGAAAGTGCGTGATAGTACCTGACATATAACAAATAATCCTACTTTGCTCTTTCAAGGAGACTTGGAACCAATCCATTGAGCCGCTGTGTCCTAAGGCGACACCTAATTAAATTGTCTCGATGGCAACACCAACTCCACTTCATCACCTTCTTCTTGCGATGTTCCTTTCTTCCTCTGGTCCCAATTTTAACTTTTACTTAGTTCATCTTGACTTCCTCATTCGCTTACCTACTCTTCTTCCCCGCGTCCCTTCCTGCCTGCCTCTTCCCTGCTCTGTTACCCTCTAATATTTACGACATCTCGGCGTGTGAATAATTACCCTGGCATCTGCTGCGAGCTGATTTGTTTTATGGTGGCGGAGAGGAGCGAGGCTTTCCCCGCGAGCTCGGAATCCAAATGCCCCGGCTTTCAATTAAAGCAGGCTCTTGATAAGGCCGTCCCTGTCTCCGGGACATTCATCCAGCGTCACCCCTGATAACTGCTCTGACCAATCACTGTAATTTTCTCAACCGCCAACTCAAATACACACACCCGTGATTCCTCACCACCTTGGCCTTTTCAACCATTGTACTTATCTTCATATTCTTTATTCGTTTTAAATTCTCACCTTAAACACAGGTTTGACTTTGGAGGGCCCCTGGGGTTGTTGTTTGTTTTGTACTAATCAACTCAGCATTTTAATCAATAGCAGGGTCCTTTCCTCCACCGGGATGTCAAACCCAGGTTGATTAGTTATAAGTACAAAACTCCTGCGGCAGAATTGGACAATATAAATTGGAAACCATGTTATTGTTTAGTACGAAATACTGAGGTATTGACTCTACACTTTCTTTTAGTTTTAAAGCTGTGTGTGCTATTTTGCTTCATATAGCAAATATGCCACCAGGAGTTTTGTTTTTTTTCGCACATTGAAATATATTTTTGTTACCGTAGAGGAAATTATATTGCAAAACACCTACTGAGAATTCACGTGTCATTACAAAAAAGTAAAACGGAGGGGGGGGGGGGGGGAATCTCAAAAATGTCATCGCATTCAAATGCACGCGTCAAATGAAGAAAAATGTAATGCCAAGAAAAATGTAATGCCTTTAAAGAGACATTGTGTATAATTTAGCGCCATCTAGTGGTGAACTAATAATTTATTCATTTAAAAAAAAAACGTAATTTCAATCACATGCAAAAATATATATTTTAGTGTATATCACGTCAATGTACATTTTTTATATAATCGTAGGTCTCGTAATTGCTATTTATATGACAGAGGTCGCGCCGTGCCTCATAGGAGGCTGACATGTTTTGCCGCTAACTTTCTGCTACGGATACCCAAAGGGGAAGAACTTCACAAACATAGTTAGCGAAGTTTGTTCTCGCTACCTTTTGCTAGCGTCCCCCAGTAGCCACTCTTGTTAGCCGCTCCAGCTAGTTCTTGCTCGTCGCTTTTGTTAGCCACTCCAGCGAGTTCTTGCTAGCCATTCTTGCTCGCTGCTCGCCGGACAGCTCACTCGCTTGCTCACTGCAAATAATAATTTAGTAATAATTAGTTGTGTTAATTTCAATAATATGCAAAAAAATATTTTTGTGTATATTACGTCAATGTACTTTTTTTTTTTTTTTTTAATGTATAATCGTAGGTCTTGTAATTGCTAATTATATGACAGCGGTCGCGCCACATCTCATAGGCGGTTAACATGTTTTACCGGTAGCTTTCTGCTATGGATACCCGAAGGACAAGAACTTCACAAACATAGTTGGCGAATGTTTGTTCTCGCTAGCTTTTGCTAGCTTTCCCTACTAGCCACTCTTGTTAGCCGCTCCAGCTAGTTCTTGCTAGCCATTCTTGCTCGCTGCTCGCAGGACTGCTCACTCGCTTGCTCACTGCAAATAATAATTTGGTAATAATTGGTTCTGTTAATTTCAATAATATGCAAAAAAAATATTTTAGTGTATATTACGTCAATGTACTTTTTTAAAATATATATATATATATATATATATATATAATTGTAGGTCTTGTAATTGCTAATGATATGACAGCGGTCGCGCCACATCTCATAGGCGGTTAACATGTTTTGCGCTAGCTTTTTTGCTATGGATACCCGAAGGACAAGAACTTCACAAACATTGTTGGCGAAGTTTGTTCTCGCTAGCTTTTGCTAGCTTCCCCTACTAGCCACTCTTGTTAGCCGCTCCAGCTAGTTCTTGCTCGTCGCTTTTGTTAGTCACTCCAGCGAGTTCTTGCTAGCCACTCTTGCTCGCTGCTCCCGCTAGCTCCTGCTCGCTAGACTGCTCACCCGCTTGCTCATTTGGTAGTAGCTGGTTGTAAGCTTGTGAAGTGTGGTCTCTATGAGCCACTGTAGTGCGCTTAGTTCACCACTAAATGGCATTAAATAATACACACTTTGTGGCTTTAAATTGCTATTGGTGGGGATTTGGTGTTTGCTGTTAAAGGTAACTATTAAACATGAACACATTTAAGTACATACTGTTCAAATATTTATTTCCAGGTGGAGTTGAGTTGCCCCAAGGAGATGGCCTGGAAGGTGAACATGCACCGCGGTTACCTGGCCATCTGCCACCCAGAGGAGCAGCAGCTCAACTTTATCGAGAGATTGGTGGAGATGGCGTCCAGCCTCGCCATCCGGGAGTGGAGAAGGTTGCCTCATATCGTTTCACACGTGCACACGCCGCTGCTCCAGGTATATAAGCAAACTTCATACAGACTGATGCATGAAAGGCCAGCAAGAATCAGTTTACCGTGCTGAGCATTGAAGGATGCATGTTGAGAGACCATCAGTCGCCTTGAGACATCACGTTGTTAAGTAATGCTGATAACAGCCTCTATCTCTCTCTCCTCATTCCATTTTGTTAAATTGAGTTAGATGAATAGATGATGGGGGGGGGGGGGACTTTAAGCCTCTTTAGTTCCTCCACAAGAGATTAAAATAGACAGGAAAAAAGATGAAAAGGGAGGATGGGTGAAGAAGAGAAAGCAGGGTGATGGAGTTTAAGGACGATGGGCCTCAAACGCTGCGAGAAGAGAAAATAAGGAAGAAGAGTTAGTTTAGCGGTAATTACTTCCCTGCCATAAGATA
The DNA here is from genome assembly GCF_051991255.1 of Vanacampus margaritifer. NCBI lineage: Eukaryota > Metazoa > Chordata > Actinopteri > Syngnathiformes > Syngnathidae > Vanacampus > Vanacampus margaritifer. The sequence goes on from NC_135449.1 coordinate 9,774,696, forward strand.
GCATTTGATTAAATACCTGCAGCAAAATTACATTTACATGATGAATGGCGTGGTCCCAATGAAGGTTAGAAATGGGCCATCAGCTGATATTAACTGATAATTGTGAATAAATATTATATTACCCAATTTTTTTGGGTTGTCTATTTAAAAGATATGCCAGGTAGTCTTAATCTCCTCTCTTATTTGCTGCATTTGTCTTTACAAAATTGGAATGCAAATTGGGCGACGACTTTCTTCATTGTTCTTTGCGCATACGTGGGTGTGTGCATATACGTGTGTTCTTGCGTATGTGCAGTCCAGTTATTATCCTTGCTAAGCGCAAACAAGCTATTTGTGCTTCAGTCTTGCAGCCTGCTGTAAATCTCCGTTCCAAACTCCCATGTTGCACATCCACAACTCTGTGGAGCTTCTCGGAATGAGAAAGCCACACTCGGCAAATACAGAAAGGCTCAAAAAGCAACTTATTGTCAAGTCCTGCCTCCCACTGGCAATCAATGGATGATCACCCACTCCATCGATCGGGGGGAGCTGGCGCTAATATTGATTGATGAGGAGTTATAATGGAATGATTGATTATATGTTCACAAAGCAGCTTTGCGACAATCAATGAGGCTTCTTTTCACAAAATGAGATACAACACCTTGCTTATCTTTTTCTTTTTACTTTTTCCACCCATCTCCTTTTTTTGTCAAACCATAGGAAAACGGGGTGCTCGGGATAATCATAGTGATTGTGCCAACCAAAATATATTAATGAATATTTAATGGTAAACATTTTTAGACCCTGATTAACATACTAATTATTGGATATATTTTTTTTCCTGAAAGTGTAAATGTAATTGTCGACGAGAGACAATGTTTGTTTGCGCTTACCCACGGCTGTGTTGCGTAACCTCATCTTCGCTGCCATCATTTGACATTAAACGTGCTGTGTCACTTAAGGTTTGTTTATAGATTACATAAACATACTTACATCCACGCAGCATTTTGCTTCTCAGTATGAGACTGGAGAGGAAGCAGAACATCCAGTGAATGATTCCAAAACATTTTGCTTTTATCAGATTACTTTTACTTTTAAATAGAGATTAACTCATTCACTCCCAGCCATTTTCACTGCAGCCATCCCCTTCGCTCCCAACTGTTTTACTGGATTTTCAAGGCCCACAGAATATTGTGTTCTATTGCGATAAAAACATGGAACGTACCAAAAGAAAGATTAAAGTCTCTACTTTCATCAGGAAAAAAAAGGACATTTGTATCTTTTTCCGTTTTGCATCAATTAGCATTAGAATATAGCTAAGTTTCATCATTATTCACAAAAATGTTGAAAACACTGGAAAAAAGAGCTTGTTGCAAAATGGCCCTGGCTGATTTCTTATACTCTGCTGCTACCTGCTGGCCTTTTTTTGTGGTAACTACCATTGCTTTGAGCGACCTCTATAGGTCAGAAGCGGCATCAAAGCTTTCTGTATGCTTTAGCATAAAAAAAAACATAAAAACGTATACATTTTTGAGAGTGAAGGACAAAGTATTTAACTCTTTGACTGCCAGACGTTTTCAGAAACGGGTTGTCCCCAGTGCCAGCCGATTTTAAGCATTTTGACTGATCTTTCAAGGTCCATAGAAAATTATTTGTTTGGACAATGGAAACACACATACTACCAAATGAAAGATTGGACTCTCATCTTTCATCAGAAAAAAAAAGTTTGTTTCTACCGTATTCCGTTCTTCAGTAATCAACAACAGAAAATGGTTAGTTTCACCTCTGTTTTGAAACAAACGTCTTTTAACGTCTTTGGCACTCCTCCATAGGATTTTACTAAACGTTATTTAACGTTTTTTGGCCGTCAAAGAGTTAAAAAACGTATTTATACGTTCTTGGAGTTGAATGAGTTAAGAATGTATATGCTTGCAAGGACAAAAGCCTAGCAATGCGACTTTTTAATCTTCTCCCCAGGCAGCACAGCAGATCATAGAGTTACAAGAAGCTGCCCAAATTAACGCGGGGCTGCAACCAGCTAACCTGGGCCGCAACACCAGCCTCCACGACATGAAGACTGTGGTGAAAACGTGGCGGAACCGACTTCCCATTGTGTCGGATGACCTGTCCCACTGGAGCAGCATTTTCATGTGGCGCCAGCATCACTACCAAGGTATGACTCTGAACAATACCCATGGTTAGTAGTTCACATGTAATGAGTTCACACTCCCCGACTATGGCATCGGGATACCGGCTCCATATTAAGAGCTTTAGCATTCCTGCTACTTTTTCAAAGAAACTTTTGTCTTTTCCTGCATCATTTTGTTGGTACTGTATGGTCAGTTCTTGACCTCTCACGCAACCACCTTACTCTGTCACACTATCTATTTCCAAATATCTCTGGTTCTGCACCACGGTGCCAATAAAATCCACTTCATTCATACATGCCAGCCTTGAAACTTCTGCTGTAGCGAAATTGAATTTTCTTGATAAAATCCATTGCCATGCCCCATTTGCCGTGCAATGTGTTCATGTCCCCCCAGTGCATCAGGCTCCTCTTCAATGGCACCTGTGTAATAAATACAGACACCATTTATATTACTGTTCTCTCTCTGTGTCTGTAGCCATAGTGACGGCATATGAGACGAATACGCAGCATGATCCAAACAACAACAATGCCATGTTGGGAGTTCATGCCTCAGCATCTGCTATCATTCAATACGGCAAGATTGGGCGCAAGCAGGTGATTCATAAATGTTCTCAAGACTCTCAGAGCCGCCGCAAGATTTTCTGTTACATTGCAAGATAGAAATCACAACTACAAGGTTTTTTTTTTTTTTTTTTTCATCTTTTGCATATGTCTTTAATGTCATCTTTGCCGCCTCACAGGGTTTGGTGAATGTAGCTCTGGACATCCTAAGTCGTATCCACACCATCCCAACTGTGCCCATTGTTGACTGCTTCCAGAAGATCAGACAGCAGGTTAAATGCTATTTACAGTTGGCTGGTGTCATGGGCAAGACCGAATGCATGCAGGTGAGACTTTGGAATATGTTGACTTGAAATGTCATATATATATATATATATATATTGTAAATGCATTTTCAGCCTTATATGTGATTTTCTCCTGCCCTCTTTTTTATATCTATATGGTAACATTCTCTGAAAATGAAAACTTATTCTGGCGACGCAACGGTTGGTTTAACCTCTGAATTTTTTAAATATATTTTAGAAGGAGCAAGATTGCTTTATTGTCCCTCCGAGGGGAAGTCAATTTACGTTCACAGAAATATACGCACAAGGATCCGTTTTGTAAACAAACTCCAGCAGCTGTCTCGTGAAATATTTTATTGGAACAATATATTGTAATTATGTGATCAAAACAAGGCAACCGGTCCGCTCAAATTTAAATCATTCAAATTGAATTCAGTTTAGCGCTCAGTTGCCAATTGAGCTGACGTTTCATCTCATTGTAAATTTGCTGCATGTCTCTTTGCCATCCATATTGATATAGAATTGAGTTTTTGGAAGTAGCTTTTGGTGACATGTTATTACACCAAGATTTGGAAGTAAAGGTATCTCAGGGGATTACACTTAAGCCCACTGAGTGCTTTGATTAATAGAAGTGGTTCAGTGCACCACATGCCATTAAAAGTGCCAGAAGTAACCCTCCTCTCTCTTCCCCTCCTTTAAGCCGGCTTCTGGCTTTGCGCTTTCTCCTCCGCTCTCTGGCTACACCTCGTTTGTCACAGTAGTGCATCGGGACAACTCATCAGAGGCTCTCTATAAAGGAAGCTTACTTGCCTTAACACTTTCCTTACCTGTGATTATGCTACTGTCCCAGACTGATTTGCATCTTCTTTCTGATGCTTTTCACTTAATGTGATGTCAGTTTAATTTGTCGAAAAAGTTAAGCCTCTTTTGTCTGCTATCTGTCAGGGTTTGGAGGTGATCGAGTCCACCAACCTGAAGTACTTCACCAAGGAGATGACGGCTGAGTTCTACGCCCTCAAGGGCATGTTCCTGGCTCAGATCAATAAGTATGGATGACAGTTGGCCTCTCTTTTGCACCCATTGCACCTACCTTTACCCTCTCCATCCTTTGACTATTCATTCACCAAGTCTGTTAGCTACCACGTTATCATCAAACCATGTCAATATACTTTTTAGCCTCACATCTTACCACTGAGTGTATTCGGGATTGTAGCACCCTTTAATATAATATTGTCCAGAAAATATAGTAACGGCTGAAAATGTAATTTGCATTTAACTCGATCAAAAATGTAACTTCACCAATAATGTAATAAAAAATCTGGATTTGTATTGTAATAACATTTTTACCTTATGAAATTATTGAAGATTTATTACGTTTTCAGGTGGTTTTTTTATTTCCTCAAAACTGATCATGTAAAACTGCATAATGTCTATATGTTCATTTTCAGTCCAAAGTTCTACATTTTAGCGTTTCGAGAATTTAAAGGGACTCATTTAGCCATTTTCAGCGGTAAGAAGTTAATAATTTGTCTAGAATTAATTTGATAACGTCATTATTTTTCATGTACAATTAATACCTTTAAAAACACATTTTGCCACTTGCTGTTGACTGAAAATGACATCACGTGTGCTCGGGTCTCGGGGAACAACAGCAAATGACAAAATGTGTTTCTAAAGGTATTAATTGTACATAAAAAATAATAGTTACATTATTTAAAATTTTTTTTTTTATTCTAGACAAAATATAAATTTATTCTAGACAAAATATAAACTGCTTCAAATGGTTAAATGATTCAAGTATCCCTTTAAGACTTTCAGATATATTCACAGCAAAAATTGGAGTGTTAAAATTTGGTGTTAAATGTTTTAGAGTTGATTTCAACCCCCCCATAATGTATTTTTAAGACTCTGTGACTTCTACACGGAGTTCCGTGTTGGGAGTTCCTCAAGCAATTTATTTACCAACTCTGCAGAGAGATAATCAAAGTAAGCTGTGCCCATTTGATTAGAACTGCTCTGCTGCAAAGACTTATTGATTTAATAATGTAATAAGGCAATTATTAGTTAAAATGTTACTACAGCATCAGTCCAAAAAAAATGTGTGTGAAATTATTACATTATTTGGCTTTACATTTTTGATCGAGTTAAGTGCAATTTTTATTGACGTTTTCAGGAAATTATTAAATTAAATAGTGGCTACAGGGATGTTATTATACATTACATCGGCATCATTAGTCTATGACAGTTGCACGTACAGTTCTGCTCCTAAGCTGCAGGGCTTGTAGAGCAACATGGCTGCTCACCCCACCTCCTCTCTGCACCCTTTTCCCCCCACCCGTCATCTTTGACGCGACGTGGTACCCTGAGGGCTGAAAGACAAATTGAGGAAGCCTTATTAACAGTATACGCAGCTCAATAATTAACCAGAGGCAATTTTCAAGAATCTCTGCGATCAGCAAAACTTGCCTGCACCTCAGCAGGGTTTATTGCAATCATTAAGTTTTCCCTTAACTGGGGAGAATTAACAGCGACGTGGCGGTTATGGGTAGAAGGAGCTTCTTGTGGTTGGATGTCTTTGCGCGGGTGTGCGCGCAACCATGTGTGAAAAGATTTGGGGATCATTCAATTTAACGTCTGTTGAGTGTCTGCTGAGGTAGCTGGTTGAAACATTTAATGTGCTTTAAATGCTAGCAAAGTGACAACGCCATTAAGTATTACTAAGAGTGCCTTTGGCTCTGACTCCCTTAGCAATCAAGCTCTAATTTCTTAATCACATGCCAAAATGCTTTTCATAATAACACATTTTAATTGATTGTCTTGGGAGATTTTTTTGTTGTTTATAAGCAGGAAAGTACATTGGAAGCTCTGCTCACCGTGCCTCGTTCATTGACAGGCCTGTCTGCTTGTTTTGACGGCAGGCTCACGCGTTTATTAATCAAACGTTGAAACGTGTAAAAGTTATTCAGGCCGCATGCCAAGGAGTAGTTGTAAGCTGCGCTGTGACGCAAAACCGCTGATGGCTCCAAATAAATTCCCTTGTCAGCATAAAAACGGCACAGTGGGGTCTGCTGCCACGTTTCACCTGTCTTCGCCTTAAGCATGCAGCACTGGAATTGCAGGAATGGAAAGTGTGACTACGAGAAGATGGGGGGGCCAAGATAAGGGGGGGAAAAAATCCCTGGCACTCAATGTTATCATCCTCCATATTTCTCTGCTCTTCATGGTTAATGTATTTATACACAGATATATATTGCCCTCAGTCATTTCAGATAAAATTGCAAGATTTTGAGCCCTATTACAGCCAGCACTAAATACATTGATCTTGATCCTCGCTGAGGTCAACTCATATTATAGCAACATTCCTAAACCCTGAATTCATTCCGGGTTAAATACCTACAACACTGTGCCTAGGTCTTAAAGAAGAGATGAAATATGCTTCTTACTGATATGTGATACACGTCTCAGAATATGACATCTATGTATATGAAGAGCTCTATTTTTTTCTCTCCATGTTTCAGGCTCTCTGTTCTCTTCACATTTGCAAGCAAGCACGCTTTCTCACGCTCTTTCTGTCTACCTGTTGTCGCAGGTCTGAAGAGGCCAACAAGGCCTTTTCAGCCGCTGTCCAGATGCACGATGTCTTGGTGAAGGCGTGGGCCATGTGGGGCGACTATCTGGAGAACATCTTTGTGAAGGATCGACAGCTCCACTTAGGAGTCTCTGCTATTACGTGCTACCTCCACGCTTGTCGCCACCAAAACGAGAGCAAATCTCGCAAGTACCTTGCAAAGGTGAGCGTTGTTTTGATTTGAATTTATGCTTGTGGGGGGGGGCGGGGCTATCTGGCCTTATAATCTTAAAATTTCTTAAAATCAACAAAAAAAAAATCTGTTTTTTTTCCAAATGACAATTGTCAAAATAACTTATTCATATAAATTATATGAATTAGTTCTGCTATAACACGGTTTCCACGGGTCGTTCAAAAGCATTAGAAGTCATTCAATTTTTTTGTCTATAATTAACCCTGGAGAACCCAAGAACCCTTTTCTTCTTTGGAAAATTATGAATTATACGTTAAATGACTGCTATAAGTTCACTGAACACCAAAATATATGTTTTTTTCAATTTTAACCCTTTATTCCCTAATTTAGGATTACGGCAAAATTTGACCCTTTTGGGGTATCATTTCGAAAAATCAGAATAACAAAAACTGTCAGTAAACTATTTAGAATTTAAGAAAATAATCAATCAAATACACAGCTACATTGAACAATATCATTTTTCTGTTAAAAAAAAAAGAAAAAAAGAACAATATAATTTTTTTGTTTTATTTGTTGCATTTTAGAACTGGATTTTGAATGTACAAACACACTTTGGCCAATGGAAACAAGAACACAGGGACAAAATCACTGCTGGAAAAAAATAAATAAACGTCTTTGTTATTTGAGTAGCAGAATTTATAGGGGCTAAATTTGACCCCGTGGGTTCTCCAGGGTTAAGGTCTTGAATGGCATTGAACAGCATTACATATAATATCCAAAGTCATTAACAATATAAAATAGTTGATGTAAAAACATTGTTGCATTAAAAAATGGCATTAAAAGCATTACATTAGATTTGCTGATGACTACAGAAACCCTGCAATGAGTAATAAATGTTCACATGTATGTATATATTAGCAATACACACATGTGGATGATTATACGTTCTTCATGGAGGCTGAGCTCCCATATACTTTTGTGTTAGTTATACCTTGAGTTTGTAGATTTATGACTTTATATGAGCATGAGCAACCACGCTTCTGCACCTGCTAGGAGCGCCTCTCTCCATTAGACCTTTTTTCAAATAGGGTCATTGTTAATTCCCTCGTCTCCAGACCCCATCCAGCCCCATACATTATTGGTTCTGATGGGCCCCAAACACATTTTATTCCACCCTCAGCCTCAGTCGTAATTTGATTGCTCACAGTCCAGCGGCAGTCGCTGTGGATGGGTTCCCACGGCAGATCAATGGTGGAGTGGAATCCTCTTACACGGACGCTGACGGTCTAATGGCCTCCCCTGACACTCCAATCTCCCCGCCCTCCTGCATGGGCAGACCTTTTTCAAAGAGTCAGACTAATGCTATCGCACTCGCCAGTTGAGCAAACCCTATGTGGGAGGTAATGAGACGGACTCCTTGCTAACAAGCATGGCGCCTACTTACACAGACACACTTCGGCACATTCATTGCAGCTCCTTCACAATTGCTTCAGCCTGCTATGCTGAATGCTCTTCCTGTATAGACGGCATCACACTTAGGTCTGGCTAGGAGCAGGTCTGGTGATGTTTTTTTTAAGAAAAAGGATGCGACATCAAAAGCAGCACTAAATTAAGCCAAAGTGTGTGACACTAAGATAAATTATTTCATGCTGGCCGCTCTTGGCGAAGCAATTGTCCGATTAAAAAAAAAAAAACATTATCTTTGTCTGAACTAATTATGGCTGCTTCTAGCCTCAAAGGCTATTGTGATGTTGTGGTGGTGACCCCCACCTTCGCCGCCAGTATGTCCCGCCAAGCCTGAGTTGGCAGTGCTTCACACTGATGGATGCAGCCAGTTGACCAGTCATTACCAGCAATTATGTGCAATCTGTAACCTGGTCGGAAATGTGGAGGGGAATTTAGTAATCTCTTCACCATAATGAGGCACAACCCAGAAATTGCCTCCAACGTTGTCTCATCCTTTTGTAGCTGTAACGATCAGCCAGAAGGATTTCTGCTTCACTCTGCAACCCGCCCTCCTGCTGTGTAGAGCCAGCCATGCAGCAGTCTGACTGATGATCCAGACATCACACTTGACTACTTGGTTTCATATGGAATATTTTCACATATTGGTAGATGTCCTAATTCAGTGTTAAATCGTACATTTAACACTGAAACATTCTCACACACTACCAAAGGTGAGAGCATTTCAGTGTAATATGCTAGATTTCAGTATGAGAGCATTTCAGTAGGATGCATTAGAGTCATTAAGTGCCAACATAAGTGCCAACGTAATAGTACTACAGACGCTCCCCACCTTACGAACGAGTTACGTTCCGGACGATCGTTCGTAAGGTGAATTTGTTCGTTGCTTCAGTGCTATATTTTGTATTATAATTTATGTTTAAAGCCTATATAAGTATATTGAAGGTTTATATAAGTATGTTTAAGGCTTGTACAAGTAACCTGCATTGGTTTGTACTGAAAAAAAAATTATAAAATGGAGAGAATACGTACAGTACTGTACTACGTATGTTAGAGAGAGAGAGCGAGAGACACACACAGTATGTACATGTACGTAATAAGATAAATAAAATGAAGTTTAACTTACTTTTGGAAGATGTACTCGATGCTTAAGGAGATGATGGAGGAGGAGGAAGAGGAGGATTTTATATCATGAGAGATTCTTCGTCGTCGCTGGAATCGGCTTCAAAAGTTCTTTCCTCCTTTATGGGGACCGGCGTTTCTTCCTCCTCCTCCTTGACACGTTGCTGAGCCTCCAATGAGCTCTCACAGCGCCAATCGTCGGTATTAGCGGCGGAAAGAAGCACTACGCGCAATACAAAATCTAACTTACAGCATTTCTTTCCAAACATTTTTCGACATAATGTACGCGCAGAAATGTTCGTATGTACCGTTGTTCGCAACTCGAATGTTCGTAAGTAGGGGAGCGTCTGTATAGCATAGTAGGCCCAGTTAATCAAATGTTATTTTAAAAAGGTATATTGAACCCTCCTGTTATCTTGTGATCATATTGACCCATTGTAAGATTTCTAGCTTTAAAAAGTATTTAATCTAATTAGTCTTAAGTGCGTGTTTTTGGAGTTGCTGTTTCTGACACTTTTTCAAACACGGGTCAATTTGACCCAGGAACACGAGTAATGTTCCTGAGAAACAATGTTACAAGTGGGTTAGATCTCTGTGCATCGGCACAAACATCCGAGTAGTACGCTACGTTTTTTTCTCGCAACTTCATAAACTCGCAAATTTGCCACTTTTTTTTTCTCTGAATATTGCCCATAGATAGATTTTAAATAAATGTAAATCAATACATGCATATAAAATAAATGTAAATAAAACGAACATTTCCAAAAGATTAAATGCAAATGTATTATACTTAAAAGTTAAAGACAGCCAACCCTCTTTCCACTAAAACCTGAATGACCTTTTCATCTTTCCATGATCGTCACATTGATCTTATCCTCCTTCCACTTGATTTGTAGGTATTGTGGCTCCTCAGCTTTGATGACAAGGACACGCTGGCAAATGCAGTGGACAAGTACTGTATCGGAGTCCCGCCCATCCAGTGGTTGGCATGGATACCACAGTTGCTGACCTGCTTGGTTGGCTCTGAAGGCAAACCTTTGCTCAATCTAATAAGCCAGGTGTGTATATCCAACTGTTTTGCTTTTATGACCGTTTGACAGCTTTCTCAGTGAAAGTAGAATATTAATAAATAATACAAATCGACCTTAAATATTCAAATCCATGCCGGAGTTTAAAGGACAACGATTTATTTTTATATGTCTCCATGTTGGCCACTGATGAAATATTTTTGTGTTCTTGCTTCATCACATTTATTCAGTCCAGCACATCTGGCTCATGTGTTAGCATCCGTTTTCATAGGCGTCTTCCTAATAGCGATGAATTAACCGCATTCATGCCAAAGTGATCCCTCTCTAGCCGCATTCTATTTACTAAACGTACCTTTTAGATCTCCCCGCCCCCCTCTTCCACTTTGCCACCCATTTATTGGCTTTTACTAGACCCCGGCGAATTGGATTTTAAATTATTTGCACATGAAATGATTATAAAGTTACTATTGTACGCATCCACGCGGCAGTAGCAGAGTAAGTAATTAACTCAAGGACTCATTTGCTTTGCTTAATCGAGTATTTTTTTTTCTGCACGATCTGAAGAGGATGATCCTTCAAAGAGTAGAAGGCCTCTGGACAGAGCAAGGATATTATACAGACAATTTACAGAAAAAGATGAGTTATGTTACGGGACAAGGGTTTGTCATGTCAAGTCAAAACCAGCAAGTAATGCGATCATATTTTTTCACAGATGATGAAGAGGTAACTGCTTCATGTCAGTGACATAAACTAACGACTGATGAGGAAAACTGTCCACTTCACAGCTTTTTTATGCAAAGAGAAAATCTTGTTTTAATGCACGGCAGGTTTTTATCCCTGTCATTTCCCTGAATTATTTAGAATTTTTCCCTCGGGGGCGGGATGTTTAAAAAACGTATGTTGAAAAATTGATGACGGTGAGGCAAAGAGCGCCTCGGGGCAGGTGGCGAGATGAATCAGAAGTTAACAGAATTTCAACAGCCGCTCTCCTACACTCCCAACCTCCCTTCTTGTCAACTGTTCACCCTTTTCCCCTCTGCCCACCTTGGCTTCACCCAAGTAGAATACGTCGTAACTTCCCATTGGTGTGCTGATCTGTAGTTCCGTCCTTTGCCTTCCTTCCTCTTTCATCTTTAATGCTGCTCTTGGATGCCACCTCGATATCCACCTTCCTCTCATTCTGCTTAGTCACCCCCCCGTTGCTTGCTCGAGGGTTGCCTATCCGCTCCTTTTAGCTCACCATTAAGGAATGGAAGAGGTAGCAAAAGAGTAGAAGCGAATGGTAGGCTTCTTGCAACCAACCGTCAAAAGCAACATAACAAAAAAAAAAACACTTTAATCATGTGGCACCTCCTATTTTATATCAGATTCCAGCTGTCCCAGATTAGAGTCGCTACACTTACAGCTTTCCACAACATTGTTAATCCACTCAGGTGCTCTTCTACAAAGATCAGGTCTGAGTCTTTACAATCTTGATTGCAGTAGCAGGAGAGCCCTTCCTGTAAATCCGTGCTTGTGTAGAGGAAAACAGCATGTGGGGGGGGGGCATTTTTTCTCTTCTTTCTCATTTCATCTCCCAAATGCCCCAAAATCCAAAAGCAAACTGCTGATTCTTTGTTTTAACAGCAGAAAATCAACTAGAAGCAACTTGGGCATTGTTCAGTCCGTCATCAGTCATTTTTGTCAGAACGGCAAGAGCCAAATGTCACCAACACAAATACATCAGTTGTATTAAGTTTGTGCTCTCAGTTCTGTAGTAGTTTTGTCTGTATATAGTTTAAGCTAGTCATTTAATTTCCAACTTCCAGTTCAACTTGAAATTAGCTCTCTGACTGACTGTGACTGTGAATTTCCTTTTTAATTTTTAATAGGGCCAGCCTTTTTTGAATTTATACAAGCTTTGTTAGTTTTTTTCCTGCAAGTTTTTTTGTCCAAACAGGAGTAATAAGTACATAATTATTTTTTCCTTACCAGGTAATATAGAAATTAGTGTTGCCGCTTGAAAAATGAGCTTTTTGTCAAAACATGTACATAAACACAATTCTTAACTCATTCACACCCAGCCATTTTCACGGAAGCAACCCCCTTCGCTCCTGGCTGTTTTACTGGATTTTTACTGATTTTGCAAGGCCCACAGAATCTTGTGTTCTATTGGTACAAAAACAAGAACCTACCAAAAGAAAGATTAAAGTCTCTTCTTTCATCAGGAAAAAAAGTTTTCTATCTGTTTCCATTTTGCAGCAATTAGCATTAGAATACAAGTTTCATCATTATTCACAAATATGTTTAAAACAGTGGGCGATCTACTTATACTTATCTTATACACCTGCTGGATGTTTTTGTAATAACTACCATTGCTTCAGGCATTCTCTTCAGTTTGGAGGCTCTAACATAAAAAAAACATACAATTAAAATAAAAACGTATAAATACGTCTTTGGGAGCATGGTAATATTTAAACAAATATGTATACATTTTTGTGAGCAAATGAGTTAATAAGCTAAAATATATGATATATAATATAAAATAATGTTCAACCATTTAACATGAAACGAGCCATCAACATTCATTGCACGGCTGTTCCATAAGCAACGTGTCAGTCATTCTCTACTTTTGCAACGTACAAATGCCCTCGTCGCAGCCATGTTGTTGCACGTCAGCGGGGACAAAATTAAACTAGACAAGCTGTTAAAAATGTTTTTAAATAAACCAAAATTATTCAATAAAATTGATTAATTGCGCAGTGCTTTTATCTTGACGCCTCTTGTTTCGACTTCACGTATTTAGCTTACTCCCGATGTTGTCAGCGACCTCTCTTGAAAAGGTCAATTTCATCATCAGTCACATTCAGTTTTGCATCCCAACCCCCCCTGATGCGCAGCTTCAAACACCCCCTCTGTTGCAGCGGGGGGCAAGCTGGCTCTATCAGTGTGATCTCGCTGTTGGCGCGCGCACACACACACACAGTATCTCTCAGCCGGTATCTCACTCCCTGTCCTCACTGGGGGGAGTCTTTGAAATGTAATATGTGACCCTCTTTTTATCCGCCAGGTGGGACGAGTTTACCCCCAAGCTGTCTACTTCCCCATCCGTACCCTTTACCTGACGCTCAAGATCGAGCAAAGGGAGCGCTACAAAAGTGGTGAGAACATAGCTCTTTGCATCCATAATACATTGAAGGATTTCTTTTCAATTATGCATACTATGGTACCTGGACTTGACCCGACTCTTAGGAGTTTTTCAAGGTACAAGCCATTGCTTGGCCAATTTTATTGTTGTCTGGAGCTGCGAACAAAAATTTGAGTTACAAATGCTAGATGCCAAGTGCTTGCTGCAAGATGTTTATTACAATTCCCAGTTCAAGTCTAAACAGAAAATGACAAGTTTGCCCGACAAAAGTACACTAGTTTAATGTTAACACACATTGCAAAATGCTATAGATGGGCTAGCAAAGTTAGCAACGGATATCTGAACACATATGGTGTAGCAACATGTAGGGCTGCTCGATTATGAAGAAAATATGAATCACAATTATTTTGGTAATAATCAAAATCACAATTAAGACCATCATTTATTTTTTGGTGCAAAAGAAGAAAATGTTTAAACGTAAAAAAAAAAATATTAAGACAAATACAATTCTTTGAAACGCTATAATTAAGTTCCTTTTGGATGAAACAAAATTTATTAAATTAGTTGTATTAAAATTTGCAAATGTATAAATTTAAACAACTCAAAAATTTGTATTAATATTTTCTTTCTTTTCTTTTTTACGATTATGGCTGATTTAGTAATTTGGGATGTAATAATTGAAGTTGTAATTTAATTTTGATTAATTGCACAGCCCTAGCCAACATGTGTATGATTTTTTAAAATTTATTTTTATTTATTTATACATAATTTTACCCAGTGCTAAAAACAATATTACTGCAGCTTTACTGGTCACTTGTTACCGTCTTCAAGCATGAAATTGTGATGCACAAGCTGTTAACTTATTTACATTCTGTGCTATTTCTATATGTTTTTATAAAGTGTAATACTGTACAGTGCTACTAGTATTTTGTTGGCGTTTTATGGCGATTGTGCTAACGGATACATTGAATTTCCCTTCATTTGAATCGGGAAAATGATTTCAGATATGAGTGTTTTGAGCTACTGAACAAGAAAAGTCATTGCTCCACTGTATGTGTAAATGATGACATTCTCTAGATTTGTAAATTGTAATAAATGCTTGCCCCTTAGACGCATCAGGGCAACAACAGCCAGCTTCAGTGGGATCCCAGTCTCACTCAGGGACCTCCGACCCCGGACCCATTAGGGCCACAGCCCCAATGTGGCGCTGCAGCCGAATCATGCACATGCAGCGCGAGCTACACCCCACCCTCCTTTCCTCCCTGGAGGGAATCGTGGACCAGATGGTGTGGTTCAGGGAGAACTGGCATGAAGAGGTGAGAACAAAATTGCTGGTTACTTGTGCATGTGTGAGGAAATATTACAGTTGACTTGATACTCGTCTCCTTCTGTGCAAATGTTATTCCAAGTTGTTGCGCGCAACCTGGTTGTCCCACGTGACCCCCGGTCTGGTTCTTGTCTCTTACAATACAAGAATGATCATATGTGTATATCCAGTACTTACACACTGACCAGGATGGAACTCCCCCTAATTTTGCGCAGTCTGGTCATGGACAATGGAATCCATACTGCATTTAGTAGGTAGCGCTTTCACAGGGGAAAGAGTCAGGAGCGCTAAGGGAGATGGATGATGGATGGATGTGATGAACTTGTAAGACAGGGAAAGGGATTTGGAGACGCAAGTTTGGTTGTTTGATGCTTTGGGGAAACTCAGCAGCAGCTGCAGGCTCTGTCATCTGTTTGTGCACGGTAGAGTCGTGTTATCATCCCCCAACCTCTGCCCTGCTTTTGCTATACTATAACTGATCTTTGTCATCATTTTTCGTTTGTATATGAACTCTGATTTCTTTTTGTAGGTTTTGAGGCAGCTCCAACAGGGCCTGGCTAAGTGCTACTCTGTGGCCTTTGAGAAGAGCGGCGCGGTGTCCGATGCCAAGATCACACCACACACGCTCAACTTTGTCAAGAAGCTGGTCAGCACCTTTGGCGTCGGCTTGGAGAACGTTTCCAACGTATCCACCATGTTCTCCAGTGCTGCCTCAGAGTCGCTGGCCCGCCGTGCCCAGGCCACAGCCCAGGACCCCGTCTTCCAGAAGATGAAAGGCCAGTTCACGACAGGTTTGTTCAATACTGCCGATTATATATATGAGATATGAACATGCATTATTTGTACACGTGAAGAGAGAATCTGTGGATGCCAAAAGTCAAATTCTTATAGTATGCAAGATGCATTTTAATTATTTAGCTCCCAAAAACGTATAAATCTGTTCTATTTGAAATGTTTTAAGTGTCCCAAAGACGTATTTATACGTTTTTTTAAGAATGTTTGTTTTATGCTAGAGCATACAGAAGGCTTTGATGCAACCTCTCAACTGCACAGAATGGTTGAAGAAATGGTAGTTATTACAAAAATGGCCAGCAGGTGGCAGCAGAGCAAAAGAGATCAACCAGGGCCATGATGAAACAAAGCTGTTTTCTGCACAGTTTGACGTAGATTTGTAAATAATGATGAAACGGAAATGGATAGAAACATACTTTTTTTCCCTGATGAAAGTAGAGACTCTAATCTTTCTTTTGGTAGGTTGTTTATGTTTTTATAGCAATATATAAATATATATATATATATATATATATATAATATTCTGTGGGCCTTGCAAAATCAATCAAAATACAGTAAAACAGCCGGGATTGCTTCAGGGAAAATGGCTGGGAGTGAATGAGTT
Source organism: Vanacampus margaritifer (assembly GCF_051991255.1). NCBI lineage: Eukaryota > Metazoa > Chordata > Actinopteri > Syngnathiformes > Syngnathidae > Vanacampus > Vanacampus margaritifer. The sequence continues at coordinate 9,790,894 of NC_135449.1, forward strand.
AATAAACTCACTCAGGATTTCCCCCAGACAACTTGTTAAGCCTGGTGGTCGAGGAGGGAATTATTTTTTTTTTTTTTAGTTGACAGGAATTTTTTAAATTATGGCTTTTATGTGTTTTTGTAAGTCGTTAATTAACAATACTTAAACAGTCCTACAAAAAGGGACACTTAAAACATTTAAAATAGAACGTATTTATATGTTTTTGTGAGCAAATGAGTTCATGTTGTAGAAATTCTAAATGATTGTATAGATAGTTACGTCTATGCATTTCTGGAACCACAGCTAATAAAGAATGACTTTCTTTCAAAATATTCATTTTGTTGACGTTATCATCAGAAACTGAAAAGTATTTTATTTTTGTTGATTCCAATTTTCCCCGTATGATAATTTTCACATGTAAAATGTGACAATCAGGAGACAAGGTGTCAACCTAGTTAAGTGTGTTTTGACACATCTTAAAGGCAAACAATCGCTCCCCTTTTAAAATTGAACCACGGTTGACTGGACTTGATTTAAACAGACGTCAGCGTTCAAATAAAGGTCTTTGCGAATACTTTTCACTCCTGCAGGTTGACTGCGCACGCATGCCATCTTAACTCGGCAGTCTCTAATGTTTCTTTTCTCCTTCGCTGGCCTTAAAATTGGCAAGTGTTTGAACAGCAAGTGAAAGAAAGGAATAGAGTACAATATGTAAGCAATAACATACAAGAGATACACATCGGAAAATCCTGAGAAATCGGCAGGTGCGAAGGCGTGCGTGCGAAAGCACGGCGGCGAAACACAGACCGACTTTATGAACAACGCAAACAATGACGCGCGATGCTCGCAGCGAGCACTGCGGTGATAGATCTCACCAGATGTTGCGGTGCCAGCTGTGCCCACGCAGCCAGACGTGATCACGGCTCCTGTCTCACAGCGAGCCCGTCCGTCTACCATTGTTACCCGGCTGTCCCCACGGCCAAGCGTGAGCACGGCCCACCGCGACCCAAACCGCACAAGCCTTCGCCAAAGCGGAACAAAAAGGGTTTACAGAGCGGCTGAGCAGCCAAGCTCCCGTTCCCCGCACCGTGCTAGTGGCTCACTTGCTTTTCACAGGGTTTGTGGGCCGGAAAATATGGGTTTATGTGAGCATATATAACATCTGGCAGCAGGGAGGCATTCAAATCCAATTATGGCAAATGCTATTTGCATGAGTTGCTGTTTTAGTCGTGGATCTGTTCGGGAGACTTTAGTCACGGGTGTTTTTCTGGGAGGGGAAAATTGCATAATATTTCTGTTTATTCAAATTCTGTGTGTTCTGCCGTGAAAATGTCTTTTCGGATAGGATAAGCGTTTAGCCGCATTTTAGCTTTGCACCTGCTTCTGACAGCGCTGTGAACATTTATGTTTCTAGCTTTTATGACAATTTAATTTCCTTCCAGGTATCAATTGTCAACTGTCACTCAGTCTCGGCTTCACTAAATTTGACATGTTGATGTAGATTTACTGCTTGAAAGGAGGACTCCCTCTCTCTCCTCCCATACTGTGATGTCTTGATCCAACTTATACAGGGTTTCATTAAAAAGCATTAAAAGTGACGTTTAATGGATTTTGCTATAATTAATGCAACACTGAGGAACTTTCAGTTTAGGTTGATTATAGTGGTGCCGTATGGACAAAAGTGGTATTGTTATGTTAAGGAAGACCACATTTCCTATAAGGACAAGCGTATTGTGTCGTTTTTTTTTTAACTCACTCCAGCGAGTGAAATCCGGGCCAATGTTGATCCTTGACTGTCATGTCCTGTAGCTTTTGACGTATGCCATAGAGCAATCAGCACATTTTTAGTTTTTGGTGTGGCAGTGTTCCTACCATCCTTCTCAAATTTGCTTAGTGCCAGTAAAAATGATACAGACCCCCATTGCAAAGGTACCATTCAATGAGTTTTAAGTCAATGTTTCATCAGAAGAGTTGTGAAAATATTTTATTTAGGTTGAAAAGTTCCTTAGTGCTAATTTAGGGCCTGGAATGGCACTAAAAAATGCAATATCCAGAGGCATTAACAATTTAAATACAGATGTAAAAACATTGTAACACAATTTGGCAATAACGTGGTAAAAATATATGTATTTGTTGTGACTGGAGTCCACGAGTTGCTTCATGTTCCAAATATCCAGCATGAAACACTAATGCCACTTAGTGGCAGAAAATTACCTCAACACAACTAACTTTACTTTACTAACATTACTAAAACCAATGAACTATAAAGCTACAACCACATTTGTATTTGGTCAACATATTTGTCCACTTTTTTGTCAATTAACAAGAGAATGAAAAACTTGAAAAAAGCATGATGATGAACAGATATAAAATATGCGATTCATTTCCCATTAATCGTTTTAACTATGGAAGTCATGCTTTGAATTATGATTAAAAATTGTAGTCGACTGACAGCCCTAATATATAAACAGCATATGCATGTAGTATGTATATTTGTGTGCGCACGTGCATATGAGTATGACGTAGGGCATTAAATTAATTTTCAATTGCGTTAAAAATGGCATTAGAAAGCCTGAGATTTGCTGATCCCTGTAGAAACCCTGTTACAGCATATAATGAACATACAATAGAGTAGATATGATGGAATAAATGGTCTGCTGATTTTGAGGAGACGTCTCGCTTCCCTGCTGTGCAGTATCAGCCGGGCAGATGGGACCGAACACCAGAACACGGGTCATAGAGCAAGCTGTCTAGATTTCTCACCTTTGGATTCTGCTGCTTGTCGGTTGGTAGCAACTTCAGTGCTAGGTTTATATCTGGTAGAGATTGAATATTTATGAAATTGCTTTGTGGCTTCAAAAGAGTCTCTCTTTTTTTTCCTTTTGAGAGCGCTATACTCCCTTAAGGCCTTCAAATTGTCGCCGGGTAGCAATTTCTCTGGAACGTTTCAATTTTAACACTATGATGAATTGCAGGCAGATGGACAGCAAAATAAGGCAATACCAAAAAAAAACTTTTTCTTCTTTTTTAAGGGGTCATTTAAAATGTATTAGGTGTTCTCACTCTGCGAGAAATTGAACTGGTTTTGAAAAGCCACATTGTCGCAATAGGAGCTATAGCTGTGCCACGTGCAACATTTGCACCCTCGCCCCCTTCCCTCATTCTTGCTGATTACAGCTCATCGAAACATGCCGCGTGCAACGTGATTCAAAACAGCAGTTTAATATTCGTATTTTTATAGCACCGATTTACTGATGTCTCAGCCTCCTAAAGGGGATTTTTAAGTCAATGGAGCAAAGAGTGTTACTTCTGTGCCTGCCAGACTTGCTGTGATGTTCCCTCAAGGGGCTCTACAGAAGAGACAAGGCCAGGCAGTGAAATCAAATTTTAGAGTGGGGCATTTCTCAGATGTACGTTTGTGTAATCACCAACCCTCCCACGGTGCTTTTGGTCAATAGCACTGAGCAAATAAAAGGTAAATAAACATCAATTAAAACCATAGAGCCGATGTTTTGTTGTTTTTTTGCTTGTATTTCACTCGGATTTTCTGAGCTTCACAAACTGTTTTTTAATTGCTTATGTTTTGGGTAATTCTGGGGGGCATATAATTACGGGAAAGGTTAAAGGTCACACATCCTCAAGCACACTTGGGAGCTGCCCACTACTGTTCCAGCCTTGTACTTTTGGCAGCTGAGTTCAGCTCCACTGGCGCAATCTGGAAGGTTTGCATTTCTCAAGGTCACTGAGGCCTTATGCTATGAATTCAGTGTCAGTAAGACACCCCCCCCCCCCATTCCCAATAGCATATCAGTCATTGTTTGTTGCTTCTTCTGGGTATCCTCTCCCACCCAGACTTTGACTTCAGCGTGCCCGGCTCCATGAAACTCCATAATCTGATCTCCAAACTGAAGAAATGGATTAAGATCCTGGAGGCCAAGACCAAGCAGCTGCCCAAGTTCTTCCTCATCGAGGAGAAGTGCCGCTTCCTCAGCAACTTCTCTGCCCAGACTGCCGAGGTGGAGATCCCCGGGGAGTTCCTCATGCCCAAACCGACGCACTACTACATCAAGATTGCCAGGTGACAGGCGCTGGAAAATAGTCATACAGAGACTTTCATTTCCCATAAATGTGAATACGATCGTGTGGTCTGTTCCTCGATCCTCTCTTCAGGTTCATGCCTAGAGTGGAGATTGTTCAGAAGCACAATACCGCAGCACGGCGGCTCTACATCCGGGGCCACAACGGCAAGATCTACCCCTACTTGGTGATGAACGACGCCTGCTTGACAGAGTCTCGACGAGAGGAGAGGGTTCTGCAGCTCCTTCGACTCCTCAACCCTTGTCTAGAGAAGAGAAAGGAGACCACCAAAAGACATCTCTTCTTCACTGGTAAGACCGCTGGAAAAGCATAAGGGTCTCAAATCTTTAGCAGATTTTCAGTACAGTCATTTTTTAGTCATTCATTAAGATGTTTGAAGTCAAAAAGATATACTAAACATTTAACTCATTTAAACCCAAAAACGTGTAAATACGTTTTTTAATGAGTTGTCCTTCACTCCCAAAAACGTATTTATACGTTTTTTATGTTTTGTTTTGTTTTATGCAAGGGCATACAGAAGGCTTGGATGCAGCTTCTGGCCTGAAGAGGTGGCCTAAAACAATAGTAGTTATTAAAAAAAATGGCTAGCAGGTGGCAGAAGAGTATAAGAGATCAACCAGGGCCATGTTGCAAAATTTTTGCTATTTTTCCCAGTGTTTTCAAAAGGAATGTGAAACTTAGCTATATTCTAATGCTAATTGCTGCAAAATGGAAACAGATATAAATATGTTTTTGTTTTCCTGTTGAAAGAAGAGTACTTTTTTTTTTTACCTGATGAGACCCTAATCTTTCTTTTGGTTAGTTCCATGTTTTTATAGCAATAGAACACAATATTCTGTGGGCTGTGCAAAATCAGTCGAAATCCATTAAAACAGCCGGGAGCGTAGGGGGTTGCTTCAGTGAAAGTTAAAAAGAGTGTAAAACATTGAGTCACAGATTTATGTTGAGGTAATTTTTTTGCCACTAGATGGCATTCGTGTTGGACGTAGATAACAGGAACAGTCCATTTTTCGTTTCAAATTCAGAGCAATTGGTATTTAGAAGATGAAGTAACTTGTGGCCATTTATAAATTACAGTCCCCACAAATGCATATTTTTTTATCACATTCATTATTGCTACATTGTGTTATAGTGACTCCTTTACACAGCTTGTTAGACGTTCAGCTGTGATAGCTTCTAACCCCTGTGGTTTAGATAAAGATGTGCCTTATTTGTGGATTTTCACAATCCAAGCAGCATCGCGTTCCTGTCTCTTTTTAGCTTCTCTTTTCAGCTGAATCGTGGGTTATGGTTTATGAATTTTTCAATGAGCTCCAATTTTCAAATTCACACACACGGAAGCATTTTCATCTGTATTCATCGCACACCCTCATCATCAGTTTTGTGCACCTTGTAGAGAATTTTACCGAAAATGTGATTACAGTAAACCCTAACCTTTGGATATCAGGAACGCTGCATTCCGCTCAGAACATCATGTGACTCATTTCTTTTTCTGTCCGTCGGCTTCTAGCACACCACACGCAATTTCATTTCCCTCTCAAGCCCACTGTGTCCTCCCGTTCCATTCCCCTGTGGTTTGCCTCCACCCAGATGTTTGCTTACTCTCCATTTTATGCACTTGATTGGTTTGTTTAAGGGGTAAGTAAGGAGACGGAATTCAGCGGTGTTTTTCAACCCAATTCCTCAAATCTGGCATGGCCAGTATTATTTTGAATTAAGCGGGCAGTGGATGTAAATGTTAAGATTTGCTTTGACTGTGCGGTTAAATCAGCAACCTTCTTTGACCCTGTTTGGTTTAGACACAGTCGGCTCTAAAATATTTCAGTTGCACAGCTAGTCTGCGGTTTAACTGTTACTTGTTGATGTGCCGTTAAAGAACAGTTTACATTTTATGCCCCTGCTTTTACCTCACCTTCTTCATCTCTAAACTGCCTTTTATTTTTTTCTAGTGCCGAGAGTGGTGGCGGTGTCTCCTCAGATGCGGCTAGTGGAGGACAACCCTTCGTCTCTGTCACTGGTGGAAATCTACAAGCAGCGTTGCGCCAAGAAGGGTATCGAGCACGACAACCCCATTTCCAGATATTACGACCGGCTGGCTACCGTGCAAGCCAGAGGCACACAGGCCAGCCACCAGGTATGGAGGACACTTGAACTGCACATTATGGACAAAATGAATTGCGCTCATTAATGAGGCAAACACTCGTACATCCATCCTGTGAAAGCGAATTCAGCTTGGTCTCCTCATATGGTGGACCAAAACTGCCAAAATTCTAATTAATAAATGGATAAAAGTGAAAATAAAAATGGATCTAAAAAATATGATTTAAAAAAATAATAAATACAAAAAATAAATATAAATGGAAATAAAAACAACTATATATATATATATATATATATAATTTATTCCATAAATGAATAAAAGTGAAAATAAAAATGGATCTAAAAATATAATTTAAAAAAAATTGATAAATACAAAAAAATATATAAATGGAAATAAAACTGTGTGTATAGATAGATAGATAGATAGATAGATAGATAGATATACATAAATAAATAAATGAATAAAAGTGAAAATAAAAAAAAAAAATTTTTTTATATAAATACAAAAAATAAATATGAATGGAAATAGAAACTGTATGTATGTATGTGTGTGTATATATATATATATAATTATATATATATATATATATATATGTATTAATTTAAACTTTATGATAATAAAAAAAAAATATATCATTTAAAATGATGAATACAACAAAATAAAGTAAAAATAAATACATTTACTTTTTATTATTTATTCATGGATTTATATTTGTTGTTTTTCATTTCCATTTGTATTTATTGTTTATTTAATTTTTGAATTATATATATTTTTTATATCAGTTTTTATTTTCGCTTTTATTTCTGCATTTATTTATGTATTCATGTATTTTTAATTTTGGCAGTCCTCCATAGCTTCATGCACCTGCCATACTTATAAAGATAGGTTGTGTTTGGGAGGAAAAATCACCTTCATTTCTTCTGCACTTTTCCCCATGCCCTCCAAGGTGCTTCGAGACATCTTGAAGGAGGTCCAGGGTAACATGGTGCCCCGCAGCATGCTGAAGGAGTGGGCCCTCCACACCTTCCCTAACGCCACCGACTACTGGACCTTCCGGAAAATGTTCACCATCCAGCTGGCTCTCATCGGCCTGGCTGAGTTCATGCTCCATCTGAATCGGCTCAACCCAGAGATGCTGCAAATTGCACAGGTAGGGCACGGGCTTAAAAAAAAAAAAAAGAAACTCATTAGTCACCCAGTCTAAGCATAAATTGTCCGATTTTTTTTCCCATGCACCTTCATTTAACATACAGACACATGTTAATATAGATGCGTTTAGATCACCATTACCTCCTCTTCATCCGTCTTTATGAGTCATCCTTCTCCCCCGTGACATTCACGTTAACGCCCATCAGTCAAGCAGCCGCTATAAATGCAACGGATGTTTTGATGCAACGTTATATGCACTCCCTCTGCGCTCCAACTATCAAAGATGTTTCAATTTGAAGAGCCTGTGTTTGTGTGTGTGAGCGCATCTGCGTCTCCGTCCCCCCCGCTCAGGGTCCTCAGACAGCTTTTTCAAAGTCGTTATGAAAGATCATTGTGTCAGTCAGCCGCCCCTCCCCTCTGATCCTAATCGCCCTTTGCTGACAGGCGTTCCTCCGGGCAGCTAAGCGGCTGGTATTAAGCCCCCACTCTGCCTGTTCCTTTCGGCAGATCCCATTAGACACACGGGGATTACGGTGCGGACAGTGCGTGTGCGCACACACCGAGATGGAGACTGCAAGGACAGGACATCGCCGCCACATATTTGTGCCCTGCCCCGGTTTAAATATAGACTTTGTTACCTAGCTAAGAGCCCAGTCGGGCTTTGTGGAGTTCTGAATCAAACAATCAACAAATACATCAGGACCCAATTGTTCAATTATCGGTTATTTTAACCAGTTTAACTCCTAATCGCCGGTTAGATTTTTAACCTGCCGTTAACTAACCGACCGTTATATATACGTTGTTCAAAGCATGGTTAGTCACGCTGTTAATTAACGGCAGCGTCAAAGTTAGCCATGCAGTTTGCTTCACCGGTTAGCCCACAATTCCTCGTGACATTTACTAAAAATGGCAATTTGACACAGTTGAAATAATAATAAAAAATGTTTGGAGATGGTAAGAAGGGGGTGTCGGAAAAAATAGCTGCCACTATTACAAATATATTGGTTTATATACTGTAAAATTTTTCTACATATGCAAACGCACAAATAAATCATTTGTACTCTTTTTTTTGAAACCCAATTTCTCTTCATAGCATATGTGGCCCTGGCATTTTGACTTGATTCCTGATCGCCCTTGGCTACCACGTAGCTCTACCACTGATGTTTATGGGTTCGGTTTGATCTCTAATATTGTAAATGGATGAATGGGCTGCTCTTTCTAAATTGTGGGTCGGTCTCTCGGGGGTAAAATGGAGGAAAAATAATCATTGAATAGCACCTAAGAACACCGGCCCACCAGGCATCTGCCCTGAATGCCAGATGGCCAGTCCAGCCCTGCCCTCAAATGAAGAAATTTGGACACCCCTGACGTATGGTATACTGTAATGCCCTCGCATGTGGGAAAGGAGAGCCACAATCACTGATGTAGGCTACTTTTCATTCAGAAATGGCCCAAAATTGCATTTTTGTTTTTCGGCCAAAAGATGTTTGTTACTGAAACAACAGGATGCTGTGATGATGCAACAGTTTCAGTTTTCGACCTCGTTTCCTTGTTTTGGCCCAAAATTCTCTTTCGGGTTACTTTAAAAGTATTAGATGATATTAGTATTAAATCGAAAATAATAATAATTCCTAACAATATTGTAATACTATAAATTATTGAGCATTTTTCACATGGGTGTAAATGATTTGATTCAATTTTGGAATAAAAGTAAAATAACATAAAATGCGCTGTGCTGACTTTTCGGGCGCACCGTATCTCATTTCCCAGCAGCCCCGCCCGTCCAAATGAAGCCGGTCACCAGCGTGCTGATTTGGCCTTGCGATCGCTGTCGGCGGGCAGACCGGACCCCGCTGCAGGGGGGGGGGGTGTTGCCGGTTTCTCTGCCCACTGCTCTAAGGCTCGCCGCGGGGGCCTGAAGGAGCAGGCGGAACGAGCATAGGGGGGAGGGGGGAGTAGTGAGACGAGGAGAGAAGGAAAAGCACAAGCTGCACGGGGAATTGCTTGGCCATAAAGCTGTCAGAGGCACTCACCCTTTGGTATGAGGGAGCTTATCATGAGCAGAATGGCGGCTCGTGCAGAAGTCTGCTTGCCCTTAAATGCGGGCTTAAAGATGAAAACTTGGGCTGTATATATTTAAGTCAGGCAGGGAGAGTGAAATGAGGATTATAGATGTTCAGCCGCTGATAGTTTGACGTGTGACTGTGTCTGAGAGGACAGATCAATAACAGCTCGCAGCTTGTTTTGTCGGCCGCCCTTTCCCAAAAGCGTTCCATCAGCTCGCGCACTCTCAAGGTTGACGCGCAACTCCGTCAGCGTCAACATTTGCTTGCGCAACACCGCTTGACGTGTCGTTTTTTTCCCCCTTCCCCCGTCCGCGCTTTTCCGCAGGACACGGGCAAGCTCAACGTCTCTTACTTCCGCTTCGACATCAACGACGCCACGGGCGACCTCGACGCCAACCGGCCGGTTCCTTTCCGCCTGACGCCCAACATCTCCGAGTTCCTCACCACGATCGGCGTCTCCGGGCCGCTCACCGCCTCCATGATCGCTGTGGCGCGCTGCTTCGCGCAGCCCAACTTTAAGGTGGGCGGCGCTCGATTAAGGATTCTCACCTGGGTTTGTGTGAGCTTGTGTGCGTATTCATTTGAGTGTGTATTTATCTGTATTAGTGTTTTGTGTACTTACAGTATGTATTTGTCTATATGTGTGTATTGGGTGTGTATTGTGTGTTTTGTGTACTTACAGTATGTGTTTGTCTATATGTGTGTATTGGGTGTGTATTGTGTGTTTGTGAGTCCACCAGTATTTTTTTGTGTATATAAATTTGTGTGTATAGTTTGTGTGTTTATGTCATGTTTGTGCATGTGTGAGTGTGTGTTTTAACGTTAGGGCTGCTCAATTATGAAGAAAATATTAATCACTATTATATTGGTAATAATTGAAATCATCATTAGGACGATCTTTTTTTTTTTTTATACAAAACACTATAATTATGCAAGTTCCTTTTGGATGAAACAAAATGTAAAAAAAATAATAATAATTAAGTAAATTATAGTATTAATCCAACGACTATAATGTTCCAACAATAATGTTAATCCCACCGCTAATTTACTAGCTCGTAGCATGGAGCCATAAAAGCCACTTGTTGACGTACTGTAATTGTGTGTGAAGTTTAGATCCAAAATGTTCAACATTATCTGCTGACAAAAAATATACAGGGGGTAAAATGATTCAACTAAAACGTTGACCGTTTTTGTCGACTAAAACTAGACCAATAAAGTTTTCTTTGACTAAAATAAAGGCTAAAATGCTAGATTTATAGTCAGCGAAAAGTCGACTAAATAAAAACGAGATGAGGTTGACTAACTGATAAAAACTATCAAGCGTGATTGAAACTACTAAATTTAGAAATGTCAAATAAAATTAACATTTTTGGGTATTTTCCGGCAATTCTAGTTGGCCCGTTGCTTATCCGGCACCTTTGGAGTCTTGACAAAATGTTTGTTTTAAGCAAAGGCGGCGCAATGACTGACGAAGCAGCAGGCTGCGTTTTAGTCGACATAACCCAGCAGGGTGCTAACGACGGCCATGCGGAGTGTTTGGTTAAGCGGGAGGTCTTCGCACGCTAATACACAGAACGCATGCGGACTCGTCCGGGGCTGTCGTGGCCTCCGGGGAGCAGCACCAATATGTGACAATCATCCGGATAAACAAACCTTAGCAACCAAGCAGAAGCAACACGTCACATACTGGAACTGTGTGCTTAGTTAGGTGATGATGACTGCTGTTGTTTTCCCCACTCGGGAAACTGGCACACCCTAAATTGGAGTTTGCTTTATGTGTTTGTTTGACATAAGCTTTATATACACTCTTTTTTTTTTATTGTGTTTTCATTTTAAACACACGACTGAGGGAAACGCTTTTCTCCAAATTGGTGCCCATATAAACAGCATTCTCAGACGCATAATGACGACTTTGAGATAAACCCGGACGGTTATCGAATTAGCTTGGAATCTCATAAGCGGCTATATAGCGGCAACTGCCAGCCACACTTTTGGTTAAGACACAAATCATGCATTCCCGTCGTCAAAATTGGACTGAGTAAATACGTGTTTTTATTTGTTTTTTTTTCTGACAAATGGGTAGACTTTGGCTGGAAATGACGTATAATTCAAGAATATTCACAGTGGTGTTTTTTTGGGGGGGGTTTGTATTTAGAAAATTATTCAAATTACTGAATCCCACCAGTCTCCGCATTCACTATATACAGTATATATATATATATATATATATATATATATATATATAGTGAATGCGGGAAAAAAATCGATTCGGCAATATTACAGCGCGCAATTCTCGAATCGATTCAGTATGCAAAACGTCTTACTTAGGGTTAGGATTTACACATTATGCATAGAAGAATGTTATATTATTGGAAAATTAAGCCTTAATATTTTTATTTCAGTGCTGACATGAAACAGACTGCAACCTGAATTTTAAGATAAATGAAAAAAAATTCATACAACTCTTACAGTGTACATGTGCAAGTATACTGATTCGTATTTTTTAATTTTGAGTTAAAAAAATTTACAATAATCAATTTATAGATTCGTATTGGGATTAATCGGTATTGAATCGTGACCTATGAATCGTGATACGAATCGAATCGCCAGGTACTAGGCAATTCACACCCCTAATATATATATATATATATATATATATATATATATATATATATATATATATATATATATATATATATATTTGACCTGTGAATGAGTTTGACCACCTATTTTTCCATTTTAAGACTAGCAAGGCACTCAGTCAGAAACCACGGTCATGGGTCCTCCAAACGGGCTAAAAATCCAAAACAAGCATTTAAAACCACAAAAGAACGGTTAAGAACAAACCACCGGATTATGCTGAGGCCGTCTACAAGCAAACACGGCACAAAACCAATCGTACTGTACATTTTTCCCGCCAGGTGGACGGCATCCTGAAGGCTGTCCTGCGCGACGAAATCATCGCTTGGCACAAGAAGACCCAGGAGGACACGTCCATGCCTCTGTCCCCGGCTGGCCAGCCGGAGAACATGGACTCCCAGCAGCTGGTGTCGCTGGTCCAGAAGGCCGTCACTGCCATCATGAACCGCCTGCACAACCTGGCGCAGTTCGAGGGGGGCGAGAGTAAAGTCAACACGTTGGTGGCCGCGGCCAACAGCCTGGACAATTTGTGCCGTATGGACCCTGCGTGGCATCCTTGGCTGTAAAAAAAAAAAAAAAAGACGTGTTGGTCTTTTGCTCATGTTGGAAAGCTGTTTGAGGATTTATTTGTTATCTATCTTTCCTAGTAGCACAATTAATAGTGTTCCTTAAAAAATGAATTGCATACTAGTCGGTGGGAAAAAACACCTTGTAAGATGATCAGTTTTTTTTTTTTTTGTATAAAGAGCATCACCTTCCTAAAATAATTACCTAAAAATATGGTATCCATTATTTTAGGAAGGTGACAATATCAAAGTCGTTGGATAAATGTTCAAATGACTTGTGTATGTTTGTATGAAGACTTGTTAACATTGTTAATGCGAGCTGGATGGGTCATGACGGTTCCACTTTGTACAATCAATCAACCTGTATTTATTTTTGTAACTAAATGTGTTTGTTACAGATTTTGAACTACAACATGGTTTTAAAACAAACAAACAAGAAAAACCCCAGATGTTTCATTGTTTTGTGCCTAGCGCTTATTTTTTTTACAGAAGCCCGTCTCCCAGTTGTTGCACATAATAAGCATTTTGTTTTAATAAAATGCAGTTTTTGATACTATTCTTTTCTGCCTCTACATTCAGCGTTGCCACGGGTCATTAAAAAGCATTAACAGTCATTACATTTAGCTAAAATTAAGGCTTTAAATGGCATTAACAATCATTAACTTACTTTCAAACAAAAACTAAATGATAATAATACCAGTGTCCCAAAAATGTATTTCTAAATGTTTTTACAGAAGGCTTTGATGGTTGAAGCAATGGTAGTTCTTACAAAACGGCCAGCAGGTGGCTACAGAGTATAAGAGATCAAACAGGGCCATGTTGCAAAAAGCTCTTTCCCCCCAGTTTTTAACAGATTTTTTGAATAATGATGAAACTTAGCTATGTACTCATGCAAATTGCTGCAAAACAGAGACAGATAGAACTATACTTTTTTTTTTACTTGATCTTTTTTTTTTTTTTTGGTAGGTTCTATGTTTTTATAGCAATAGAACACAATTTCTGTGGGACTTGCAAAATAAGTCAAAATCCAGAAAAACAGCAAAGGGGGTTGCTTCAGTGAAAATGGCTGGGAGTGAATGAGTTAAATATGAGAGAGGCATTAAAAATGTAAATACAATTCATGTAAAAACATGCTTTATTTTGCATACATTATGCAAAGGAGTCACTATAACACAATTCAGCAATAATAAATGTGATCAAATATATGTGTATATATGCATTTGTGGGGACAGTAACATATTGTCCAACATGAAACACTAATCCCACCTAGTGGGGAAAAAAAAACCTCAACAAATGTATGACAATGTTTAAGCAGAGGTGTCAAATTCAGTTCCAGAAAGTAAAAACCCTGCCACAGTTTGACTTGGGCTCCAAGTGCTAGCTAGCTAGCTAATCAAAGGATGTCAAGTGCTAGCTAGCTAGCTAGCATCAGGGCCTAAAGCCAAACTGGCAGGGTTTTGACTTTCTGGCCCTGGATTTGCCACCTCTGCTTGTAAGTGTTTAATAAATCTTTTTAACTGCAAATAGCTTTATTAATTCCTATACAATTCATGAATAAATAGGTAAAACCACATTTGTATTTGCTAACCATATTTGTCCACTTCTATATTAAGAGTATGAAAAATGTGGAAAAAATGTTTGTTTGTTTTTTTATGAAAATTTTCAAACTGACGGCCCTAATATAGGAACATTAAATTCATTAATTCAAACCCTTGCCATTTCTTTAGGGAGCTCCAACTGTGATCATCCAAAAACTTCAACAATTAATTATCTCCTTAGTTTCTTGAAGTTGGTTATAAAAGAGCAATAATAGCCGGTAATCGCCATCTGTGCCTCACTCTCCCGCATCACTTTGTCGCCGTCATAACGGCCCTGAAGGACACACTCCTGGATGTTATTGTGATCATAACTCACACTGTGAAATGACTGCATCCCCAACATTTAGGAAGTTGATTGCAGTCATCCCGCAGCCGCTCGTCGGTTACGGAGAGGCGTTTCCGAGCGGCGGTGTTGCTCTCTCGTCGGTCGACAATAACCTTGGGGGTCATCCCCCCCTCCGGTTCGAAAGCTCTGTGGTAGTATGTTGAGGCGTTTTGCCTCCTCTCCTGCTGCTTGATGAATGCTCGCCTTTAGATCTCCCAGCAGGCCGCCCTCGCTTGACTTACACGCACTGTCAGACGGGCTCGCCTGCATCCATAAACACAAGTTCGATCTCCAGTACAAGACTTGCATCCTTTCGTCTGAACATATTTACACCAGCTAACATTACTTCTGTCACATCCACACGCTATTAATGTATCAGTTCCATTTGGGCAGTGGTCAGCAACTTTTGATGTCAAAAGAGCCATTTTAGGCCAAATGGGAAAAAAGGAGTGTGTTAGTGTTAGTCTAATGTACTGTACTGAGAGCCCAAGAGCATAATTAGAACTGCGCCGTAACAAAAATATCCAGCTTCCAATTCATTTTATTATACCTTTAGTTTAGTGTTTTGGGATTTAAAAAAAAAAAAAGTAAAATAATTTTTAAATCTTTCAAACATTTTTAGAATGTTCTGCCCTTCTGTCAAATTTCTGACAATTTTGGTATTTTATGGACATATGGTAATTTTATGCCTCAAGTCAAGTATGCCTCTTTTCCTACTTTTTGGGGGACATTTTATAGCTATTTTTTTTTGGACATTTTTGGCAATTTTATGTTACTTTTTGGGATTTTTTTCCCTTTTTTGTTGTTGACATTTTATAGTTACTTTTTGAATGTTTTCTTCCTTTAAATAAAATTCTATTCATTTTTTTAAAAACCTATTTTCTGCCTTTTTGTGCAATTTTAAAGACATTTAAAGGTAATTTTCTGCCTTTTTTTCTTTTTGGACATTTTATGGTTACTTTTTTTTTAGCGTTTTCTTTTCTGCCTTTTTTTTTCTCTTTAACTCAATTCTCTGATATTTTTGGCAATTTTGTGGACATTTTATGTAATCTTCGGGATTTCTCCTTTTGTTTTTGGACATTTTATAGTTACTTCTTGAATGTTTTCTTTTCTTCCTTCTTTTAAATACAGTCTATGTTCCACAAGCCACCGGAAGCACAATAGGGAAGCCGGAAGGAAGCTCATACCGTGATGTCATTTCATCAGTGTAATTGGGGGCACAAATGCTGATGTGATTAGTAAGGAAAATATAACAAGCAAGGGAGAGTCAAAAATGGAAGCTAAATCAAGGTAGAGTGCTGAAAAGCCTTGATAAGAGCAGAAAAACAACAATAAGTGAGTGCTAGCAGGAGAGGCTAAAATAGCGGCTGATTGCTGATTTGAAGCACCTGTGAGCCCGGCCCAGGTGAGCTCTTTCGAACGTCGCCATCTCGCCAACTTTTCCTCGCCGTCTCCTTCTCTTTCTAGTGAGAAAAGGACGGCGGTGATTGATGCGCTCCAGTGGGAGTGAAGGTGTAGGCGCCGGATCAGCACGGAGCCCGGGCCGTACCTCAGAGCAGAGGACAAACACAAATAGATCGCAAATGGCCATCTTCCCCCTCCACTGGTCCCCATCCCCTGAGGATGATGGGTAAGTGCGCGCGTGTGCTTTCACAGTCAAACGTTAATAATAGCAATATGGATGATATACATATGCATCATGGTTGATCATATTTCGTTTTTCTTTCTTTTTCCCTTCTTTCTTTCTCTCTATCTCTTTCTTTCTACTAATCTACTTTACTGTATGTTTCTTGGTAAATGGATGTGTTCTTTTCACTTTGTCAGAAGATCTGTACCAAGATTTTTAATAATATTTAAAAAAATTATGAACCGTCATTGAGTAATTGATTTATTTTATTATTCATTTATTTATTTACTTTTGCGGTGACTCGTAAGCAGGAATTTGAGATACAAGCATCAACAGATGTTTGGCATATTGGAAACAATTCTTCTTCTTCTTCAAAAAAGCTTTAAGCTGTTTAATTTGTAAGTTCACCATAAAACGAAGAAATAAACACGTTGCAGATTTAAAGCTATTTAGCTTTGCCTTAGAAAAATCCACGCTTGGCTTAATGCTAACAAACGATGCAAAACGCAATAGATGGCTAACGAGTAGCATCTGCATTTGGTGGTGTTGTGGTGGTTTGAGCTACAAGACTTCAAATAAGTATTTGAAGTCTTGTAGACAGAAAGTAGAACAATAAATAACCATGGGCACTTATTTTGTATCCTCAAATTTCGTTAGTTTACTGAGTTACAGTAGTTGTGAAACGCTTCATTGTTTGTTTGCATTACTGTTCATCACTGCCTCCTGGTGGCCAAGTTGCTCATCAGAAGAAACCGCATTTAATTAAATATGATGGGGATTTTTTTTTTTAAATTCTTTACATTCTATTTCAATATTGTTATATTTTTGTAAAGCGCAATTTTATAGATGGCTGCTTTCCTATTTAACCATTTGGTTGTCTTGTGATTTCAAAATTTTTTAAAACAGGTGAGTCCAGCCCATTTTTTTGAAAAAAATAATCCAAGCAATCCAAAATTTTGAGATTTAAAATGTTATTTACTGTATTTTAAATATGCAAGTTTTTAGTTTTTTTTTTTTTACAGTACATTTGGTCCCTAAGTCAAAATGATGTCATTGTCATTTTTGTTTTTACCTCACCTAAAAATGACCTTGTCTGTCAAATGTGGTCCCTTGACACAACAGCCCACCCCTTGCTTTAGTGTGCACGTGGCACAGATTTATAAAATTTGTGTCTCACACGATGGCAGAGGCAACTTATTGACGAGAACTGAAGAGAGCGCGACCAACTGGCTAATCCCTTTTCCCTCCAATTCCATCATCTGACTCCTCTTCAGTCGTCACAGCCGACATCCGATGGTTTATTATCTCATTGTTTCAGGCCTTGTTGCGCCGTGGGGGGCGTGCACAATTCTTTTTGGTGTCCTCGTGTAAACAAACAGTATTAATCAAATGACAACGATGTGTTTATCTCCATTGGAGGAAGCGGCTCATCTCATATCTAACGGCGGAAGATTTGTTTTTGTTGCTCGCCAGTGGAGTCCCATTAGGACTTCTAATGACATTTTCACTTGGAGGAGTGCAACTCATCGGCTTTGTGTCTCAAATCTGCTATTTCAATTTTTAATTGCCCAAGTGGGATGCAGCAATCAAAGTCATTTTATGTCTCGGTGACAGCGACGCAGTGGCACATAGCAGCCTTGCTGGAAATAAATACAATTTGTTCTCAAGGCTTAATCGAAATGGATAGACTGCAAGAGAAAGTTATAGAAATTGGTATTAAGGTAGCAGCAGAACATTCTCTACTCAAGCCTATTTAACTAGAATAAACCAGCTACTTAGAATAGATGGCGTAATTATTTCCAAATTATCTTCCTTTTAAATGAATAACACAGAACTCCCATTCCAATTTAAAAAAGAAAAGAAAAAAAAAGGCACTTTTGGACGCACTTATGAAGCAGGATGCCATTATTTTTTTCTTAAGTGTTATATAGTTGTATATTTATTAGAGGTTTCAAAAGTGCTGTGTAAATTTTGAGTTAATTTAAAGTTCCTTTAATGCCACTAATTATTTTTTATTTTTTTACACACCAGACACGTTCACGTCAAAATTTTGCAGTAATAAATTTAATAACAATGCATATATTTGTGGAAACTGGGGTCAAGTTGTATTTTACAATTTAAAAAATGTGCAGAATTTCACAAGTTACTTCATGTTAATGATTAGACAGATCTTAATATGAAAAGAAAAATGCACAGAGCTGTCACGTCTTACAAATGCAATTATGCCATCTAGTGGCAGAAAAATGACCTACACAAATCAATATCACATGTGCCTTTTACAGTCCAGTACATCCTTTTAATTTTAACTAAATTTTATGAATTATTACAAAATTAATCAATGACTAAAAGATGCAACCATATTTCTATTAGTTTGACTTTTTGTTTTCATATATGTTAACAAGAATATAAAAACTTGATTATACATTTTATCGTACAATTAGAGCAAATATAGAATTTGCGATTAATCGTGACTAAACTATTGAAGTCACGTGATTAATTATAATTACAAAATTTGATTGCCTGTCACCCCAAGATTTATTTATTTTTAAAAAGCAAGCCCTATAGGGCACTTTATGTTAATGATTAGATAGATCTTACGATGAAAAGAAAAATGCACTGAGCTGTCACAAATGCAATTATGCCATCTAGTGGCAGAAAAATGACCAACACAAATCAATATCACGTGTCTTTTACAGTCCAGTACATCTTTTTAATTTTAACAAAATTTTATGAATTATTACAAAATTAATCATTGACTAAAAGATGCAGCCATATTTCTATAACTTTATTCCACTTATGTTAACAAGCGTATGAAAACTTTTTTTACATTTGTACATTTCGAACAGATTAGCAATTAATTAATTAATCAACAATTAATTGTGATTTAACTATTGAAGTCATGCGATTAATTACGATTAAAAAATTTAATCGCCTGACACCCCTAATATTTAATTATTTATTTATTAAAATCAAGCCCTAGAGTGCACTTCATTTGTTGATTTTTTTCACACCTCAATATAATAATCAAAACCATTTCCCAGCCATAACTGCCCACTCTCATTTTATAATTATTGGAGTATTTCAAACCAATTTGTTGAGTCCCTCACATTTCCCAGAGCTGCGTTAAGTTCTCCCGACTGCCAGTTGGCACCGTCAGCTGTGCTGGAGTATGGCGGAGAACAGCGCTATTAATTATGGAGGCCACGTTTGTGCCGAATGTTGAGCTGACACGGCACTAAAGTAAGTGTGCATAAACTGTCACTTTTGTCGATTTTGATATTGTTTAGACAGGAGGCGTATGCTGGGTGTAAGGGGCCGTTAAATTTGAATGCGTTCACGATGATCACGTTGCAGATGTCTTAAAATAGCGAGTCAGGTGAAGCTGGCACCACCGTTTTTGTGTTTTGCTTCCCATTACTATAACTTTTCGTCTACTCCACCCTTCTTTCACTTGATTCCTTCTCCAGTTAAATGCAGCACAAATGACAAGCGTAGATGATTGTGTTCACATGATTCCAGATGTCCAAATGACATTCAGCCATTGATGTCGTGTGGCTGGGAAAGTGCCATCTGTTCATGGATAGGTTTGAATGAATAGGATATTATTTTCTGCAGTACATTTCAGTCGGAGATTTGTCGATGTTGTTCAAATGAGTAGTTTCCTATTTATTAGTCATTTGAAAGGAAGCGTTACACAAAACTGGTGGTGGCAGATTTTTGTTGAGATAGCTGAGGAAAATGAAATCCATTTGGAAGAACCTTCATACCAAGATTTTACTTAAGAGTAGTATCTAGTATTTGTATTTATGTAAGTTTTTCATTTGTTCAAAATAAAAAGTTCAATCAATCCTGAGACGTCAAAAATAAATTGAGGCGAATGCATATTGGATTAGCATAGCAATCCAGAGATTCATCTATAGATTAAAATAATTTTTATTTGTTCATTAGGGGACATTCTACTTCAATGAACATTTCATTTAAATACTGTATACAGTAAATTGACTACTTTTGCAGTCACACCTTAAATAAGCCTATATATGCCTATATGTCGTCCTGCTGGGCAGAAAAAGTTAAGATTAACATGCATCTCAATTCAAAAATCATAAAATCTATATAAAATAAAAGTAAAAATAAATAATTATATTCTGAAATACTATTCCAACAGCATATACTGTTTAAACCTCCATTTTTCATTTTTTTGAAGCCAGCTGCAATAGCTAGCTATTTGGCTAACTAAATACAATATTTAGCTACTTAGCTAACTAAAACAGTGCACTATTTAACTACAATAGTGCGCTACTTGTTTAACTACTACACTAGTTGGCTACTTGGCTAACTGCAATAGCTGGCTACTTGGCTAACTGCAATAGCTGGCTACTTGGCTAACTGCAATAGCTGGCTACTTGGCTAACTGCAATAGCTGGCTACTTGGCTAACTGCAATAGCTGGCTACTTGGCTAACTGCAATAGCTGGCTACTTGGCTAACTGCAATAGCTGGCTACTTGGCTAACTGCAATAGCTGGCTACTTGGCTAACTGCAATAGCTGGCTACTTGGCTAACTGCAATAGCTGGCTACTTGGCTAACTGCAATAGCTGGCTACTTGGCTAACTGCAATAGCTGGCTACTTGGCTAACTGCAATAGCTGGCTACTTGGCTAACTACATTTACTACTATAGTTAGCTACTTGGCTAACTACAACAGTTGGCACACGACAATAGAATTAGCTCAGTAAAATAGAATAGAACAACTATTTAAACCTAATCAAATATTATGCACAGTTATCTTTCACAATTGTCATAATATATTTTCTAAGTAGGTAACGTTTGAACAATTGAAAAACAATGCATGTATTGATTTAGTCATATAAAAACAATTACTGTTCGTTATGTAAAAACAGGGTGAATAAAAATGATTTATGCGAAACAAAAACATATTTACTGCATATTGTGCATCAAAGGTTATTATTGTATTTGCTTGTTTTAGCCCCAAAAATCCAAGTTGTGTTTTTTACAGTGTAATCAGATCAATCTGATTGGACCTTGACACATCCTATTTGTCTGAACCCAGATATTAACATTACTTGTATATGCTGAGTATTTTATTTAATTAAAAAAAAATGTTTTGCATCTGTGAGCATTCTTGACTCCCAGCAAAGATGTGCAAAAAATGCTGACGTGCATGTTAGTTAAGTCATGTTTGTTTTCACGATGACTGCCTTGGTTTCTGTTTGCTCTGCACTTGCGGCGACTTCATTTCTTATCAGGCCTTCATATGAAGCAGATCACGATGGCGTGTTCACAGCCATCTTAACGCCTCCCTGCTGCTTATGTCCTCATCAGACCGCACACGCACGGAAAGCTGCTGAGCCCGGTTCACAACAATAACCCACCACTCGACCCCCAGAGCTCCGTGCCCTCCATCAGTATCCTCACCTCTCTCTCTCCCGCCCTGCCTGCATCAAAGAACGTGATTTAATTTGTTTGGTAATATCAGGATTGGCACGTTCAGCCCAGCTTCACTCCAAAGTGAAATTGGACAAGGGCATTGGAGCCTCGCTGTGTAAAAGTGCCTCACCTTGACAGCTGCTTGAGTGGGGAGCGGATTGCGGAGAGAATGAAGGATGTACCTGAAAGGGAGGGGGGGAGACGCCGACGTACTCCTCTCCTCCTCGTCTCACTTGGGAGTTGTGTGCCAGGCAGGCAGGGAGCCACGCGGCTTTAAAGGCCCAAGCTCATTTGAAAGTGGAGACAAAGCACCAGGTGCAACTAGGGGGGCCCGTCCGTCTGCTCCACAACAACATGCTGGAACTTGGCCAGTATGTCCAATTAGTTTCCAAGGAGACATTTTCTGCACCTCATCCTTGTCAGGGGATTGATCTCATTGTAATGACTTTTTTTTTTTTTTTGACAGCGCAGATGGAATCGAAGCGCCCACAAGAATTTTATGTTTGATATCCTCTTTTGTCTACTCGTGCATTGTGTGTATATGTGTTTTTAGGGGGGAAATAAAGGCATATGACATCGGGAATGAAGTCAAAATATTAGTAAAAAATTATGAATTATGAGCTTAAAAACATATTCATAAGAAAAAAAATCCAATATTAACAAATTCATTGCTACATGAAAAATTTTTTAATTTTTAATTTGAAAGTGCATACATTTTACAGGGATAGAGTCCCAATATATTAACAGCAAGAACTTGAGTTTTTTGGAAAAAGCTGTACCTTTTTTGTAATGATACAATTTAAATCGTCTTTCACATAAAAGGTAACTAACAACTGCAATTTTGCTACTTTCTTCGGCACTGTTCAGTAAGACAGCAAAAAATGAAAAATTCCTTCACTGTCAGAGGCCCTTTTCCACCAGTGGGACCCCCCCCCCCCCCCCCCCCCCACACACACACACAAAAAGACCATTTCCGCCAGTGCGGGGTGGGTGGTGGTGGACCGTTTTTTTTCTTTCTTTTTTTTCTTTCAATGTCAGAAGCCAATTTCCGCCTGTGGATTTTTCGTTGTGTCGAAGACCTTTTCTATCAGACCTTTATGCGGCATGCGCAAGCCCTGATAGAAAAGGTCTTCGACTAAAAATAAATAAATACATAAAAAATCCCACTGTCGGAAACCAGCTTCTAACAGTGGGGAACCCCCCCCCCCCCTTTTTTTTAAACTGACGGTAATGGACTTCCATACAAAATGGCCGCCCCCTGAGATGGATAAAAACAGGTAGCTTTTGCTGCTTTTTTCATATTCCACAACCATAATATTAATCATATAACATTTAGACTAGTGAGGGTGCATAGAACATATTGTAAAGAACGTTTTTGACCTGACTTGTAAAATAATGGCCGCCACATTAGCTAAGTGTCTACACGATAGCAAGCAAGTCTTGTTAGCCGTTTAGAATGTTAAATTTTGTCTCAACTTCACCAAAAGAAAACTCTTGATAGTGTAAACATGCTGAAGCAGCAAGTGGAGATGTTAATCACACTGTTGTTGTTTTTTTCTTTCCAAATCTTCATTGTAGACAGCTGGCTATCAATTATGGCGTTACTCTGCCAAGCCCCAGTGACTTGATGGACAGTGATGAAGAGCGGAGAAGAAAAAAAAAAAAAGCAAGGCCTTGGCTGTTGCGCTGACTCTGCTGCTCTTCCCGTCTTTGATCAGCCCTGAGAGAGAATCACAGGTAATTGCATTCAATAAAATCAGACTCCAATCGATCATCCTTTTTTTCTTTTTTTTTTTTTTGAAAGTTTGCGGCGGACGATCTGTGGGCGGGAATGGCGAGTGGATGTGAGGCTAGCTTCATTTCCACCTCCAGTGGAGGGAGACCACCTATTTAGTGGTGAGGCCACTGGGATGATAGCGGATCACACCCCATCAGCCGCGGGGAGGGCCCCGCATCTAACTGATGCCTTTGAGAGGCTCCATCTCGCCGGCTAACGGCTTCAATTTCCATATCATTAGGCTTGTCGGCGCATCTCGTCGCCACTCTCCATTAATCCACGCCGTTGCGCGCGAAAACCGGTTGTCGTGAAGGCATCGTATAAGTGCTCGTTCAAGCTTGGCTCACAATTTCTTTTTTTTTTCTTTATTTTGGGACGTTCTTGGCAATAAACGTGCTTCGGCGCTTGCTGGACAAATGAAGGGAAAAATGTAGGAGGAGCCCAATTTTGCGTCTCCTCACCTCATTACCCGCACCTGGATGGGACTGCAGGGGATGCTAATTTAAGTCGCTTGTTAACAACGCCCTAATGCGTCCTGACAGCAACAAGAAAAAGGGATGAAGGAGAACTTAAAAGGATGAGTGCAGGGGCTAGAAGGCATGCAAATTGTCTTAAACCAGACAATCGTCAATGAAACGTCTTCATCATAAATCATCCAAGCCTCCATTTGTGGCCCCTCGTGCGCACACCATTAGACGCCTTTGCTGATGTTAATAAACTAATGAGCACAAATATTGTTTTGCAAGCAGCACACAACTCCACGTGAAACAAATAAAACTGCAAAATAGATTCTTGTTTTTGTTCAATGTGCCCTGGGTCAATTGTATGTTTTGCAGCTGTGCGGCAATTGCAAGCAAGTCAACACACGGGCGTGCTGCTTATAATTGACAACAGGAAACAAAGAGTTTTTCTTAATGTAACTTCTGAGTGGTTGATGGCAAGTTTCCCCCTCCCAATGCGCGGGTAGTGAGAAAAACTAAGAGCCAATACACATTAAGCCCCAATTCGCAAATAAATGTCCATTAAAATAGACAAAATGGTGGATCATCAACAATAGGCATATAGCCTTTTGTTTTCTATACTGCTTATCATGTTTAGGATAACATCCTCACAATGCCAATGAGTGGCAATTAAAAACATAGTTGCCTAAGGAAAGCGATTTGAGCGTTTTTTTTTTTTTTTTCAATATCACTAGTATGCTTTTTTTCCCAAATGTACTTTAAAAAAAAAAAAGGATAAACTTTTTTCTCTATTAAGCAATTAATATGTGTGTGTGTGTGTGTGTATATATATATATGTGTATATTTTAATTTTATTTCAATTTTTGTAAGTAATTTGTAGCTGTAAGCTAATTACTTTTTTTTCTTTTTTATGGGCAACACTGGTTATTGAAACCTTGACTTTTTAAAACCATGGTAAACTGGTAACCAGCCAATACCTACTCATCAGTATGGATCGTTTTTACATCATGTTGGATAATTAGTGCTGGTTTAGCTGCTACTAGTGCGCAGAAATGTCATCACAGTTGTGGAAAAGATGTGAATCTTACCAGTAAGGACCAGAGGTGGCAAATCCAGGTCCAGAAAGTAAAAAGCCTGCCGCAGTTTGGCTTTAGGCCCTGATGCTAGCTAGCTAGCGCCCTAGCAGGTAAACAAGCAGCATTGGGAGCTAGCTAGCTAGCACCTGGGGCTAAAGCCAAACTGTTGCAAGGTTTTTAGTTTCTGGACCTGGATTTGCCACCTCTGGTAAGGACTAACTAGTACATAGACCTTTAATAAACTGATATTGAATACATGCCTAAATGGCTTTCGATAGGCACTCAGTTGTGTTAATTAAAAACAATGTAATTATTGTTCCTCATACTCTCTGCTATTACATTTTTTTTATCAAACAAAATACCCTTTTGTGGGCTTAATTCGAAGTAAAAACAACAAAGCTTGAGGGTGGCATAGGCAGATGAAAAGAGACCTTTGTTTGCCCTTAGAGTTGATCTTGCCAAGAAAAAAAACAAAAAAAAACTAAGAGGGATTTTTTATTTTATTTTTTTATTTCCAAGCGGACGGAAATTACTTCTCAAGCAGCTCCAGGACATGCCAGATAGATTTTCAATCAGTTCAGTTAGAATTTATGCGTGGGTGATATTTTGGACTGAGAATAGATCATCTCACCTTTTCTTGAATGAAGCACACATTATTTTTTATTTTTTTGTTTGCCAAAGTCTAAATCCGAAGGCCAATTGCTACATTATAATGTGTCAGTATTGCAGGAAAACTCTTTGCATTCAGCTTAAGTTAGCAGCTAGACAGTATGCAATTGCAGTCGCTTCAAATGTGGAGGAAAAGTTCTTTTTAAAAGCTTTATCGGGCTCGCAGAGTGGAAGTGAAAGCTTCGGCACATGATTTTGGGCAAAGCAGATTATGAATATGCAATATTTGTTCTTGTCCTTGCTGCAGCCTCCTGTGATGGTAATGCAACCCCACTGTTTATGCTAAGTTATTCTCCTCCTGATTGGAAAAAGTAATACTGGGGAGCCTGGAGCACGTAGATATGACTTTTAATTTGGTTTGGAGATGCATTCGGCGCTATAAACAAGTAAGATGGCGGAGCGATCTTTAGACAGGCAGAGATGAATTTCCTGCTTGCTTTTTTTTCACGGTGGACTTTGTGGGCGTGGCATCTTGTAACATGCTAATGAGATTCTTAAGTGGGGATTCAATTTGAAATGTATATATGATGGCGCTGGTGGCGGATGGGAAAGCTAACGGAACAGGAGAATGTTTTATCGATTTTGCTCAAATTTCCTGCGTGTGACTCTTTCCCACTGAGTGCAGTGTGAAAAGGGTCTAGGTAGCAAATAGAAAAGAGCTAAACACTCCATCTTGTTTTGCTTTGCGACAACAGTGTAGCAGTATGTAAACTCAACAACCGATGCAATTAATACAGCCCACAAATTGAGTTTTCACGGTGGCAATGCGCGGATCAAGCTTTCAAGATGGTTGACCTTTTGACCTTGCCTAAAGGGCTCTTTACACACCTACTGTACTGGGCTAATTTGTCTACTTTAACGCCTTTGTAGAAAGAGAGCACTTGGCACATATTAGCCTCAAATGCATGCATTGAAATGCTCATCCACAAATTCATAACTGGAAAATAAATGACCTTGTCCTTCAATACAATTCATTTAAACGGAATTTACAGCAGCATGGATGGGAGGAAGGTAAGTGTGTCTGCCTCACATTTATGAGATTGTGGGTTTGAAGCCACATTCTCAAAACATGCACGTTAAATTAATTGGAGATTCCAAATGGACCGGCATGGCTCAGTGGTAGAGTGGTCGTCTCCCACCCGTGAGGTTGTGGGTTCGATTTGCTCCCAGTGGACCTGGCAGAGCCTTGCATGGCAGCAGCCAGCCACTGGTGTATGAGTGTGTGTGTGTGACTGGGTGAATGTGAGGTTTAAAATTATAAAGTTAAAGCGTTATATAAAAAGCAGTCTATTTACCAATCAGGGCTAGACAAACTATGCCATGAATATAAAAACAGGAAGTACAGCGGTAGTTGCGCTAGAGTACCTCACAAAAGTGAGCGCACCCTTCTACGTTTTTGACGATATTGAACTCATTCACTCCCAGCAACTTTCACTGAAGCAACCCCCTTCGCTCCCTGCTGTTTTATGGCCTGCAGAATATTGTGTTGTATTGCTATAAAAATTTTAACCTACCAAAAGAAAGATTAGTCTGTTCTTTCATCAGGACAAAAGTATATTTCTATCTGTTCCCGTTTTGCAGCAATTAACATTAGAATATACATAGCTAAGTCTCATTATCATTCACAAATCTGTTAAAAACACTGACAAAAAGAGCTTGTTGCAACATGGCCCTGGTTGAGCTCTAATACTCTGCTGCCACCTGCTGGCCATTTTTTGTAATAACTACCATTGCTTTAAGTGACCTATTAATGTCAGAAGCTGTATCAAAGCCTTCTGAATGCTCTAGCGTAAAAAACAAAACAAAACAAAAATTATAAATGGGTTTTTGGGAGTGAGGGAATAAACTATTAAAAACGTATTTGTATGTTTTTGTGTTTGATTGATTAATTATATATTTTCACTTTTGTTGCCAGGGGTTTGGCTATTAATGGCTGTGTTTTGAGTTATTTTGAGGAAACAAATTTGACAATGACTACTTTTCATTTTGCTAAAGTGTCATTTCTTCAATGTTATGCCATGGAAAAATATATTTAGCACCTCTCTTGGATGCCATAATGCATTTGCAATTTGCTTGTCAGTTGAAACTACTGAGCATTTTTACCATCGAATAAAACAATACAAAACAGTCATGCTATTCTTGTTTGGCTATCACCTATTGCAATCCTGAAAACAATTAAAAAGTTTGAAAACAGAAGTAATAGAAACCTTCTTGAGCAAAGAAAACAATTGGGTGTTAATAAAAAGCTGTATCACAAAGCAAACAAGATAAATGTTTAGTCTAAAGATCCATTTGGCAATTTTGAACTTCAGTATATGCTTTTTTTTTTTTTTTTTAAAGCTATAAAAGAAGTATACAGAATTTTAGGACTCCGAAACCGTTTTAACTTTTAATGCTTTTTCACCTCTGGTGTGCAATGCAATTTAACATGAGGTCAACCTCGGCAACACCTCGCGACCCTTAGCTCCCATAGTAGTGACAGTATCTTAGTCGAAGGACTTGTAAGGTTGGCTGAGGAATTAAATGTGTTGGTGTGTATGTTTGTGTGAAGCCGGTCAATGTCAAAGGATCACCCGAAACGGCCTCCTTATCGTCTTTTTATCCTCCGCCGCCTTTCCGGGCCGTACGTAAAGGGCCGCTTGTCAAATGAATCAAAGTTTAAGAGCTTTTTGCGGCAACAAATAACCTCATTACATTTTGTGGGAGGGTTGAGAGATGACTCCCGTCGACTCCTCCCCGGTTAATAATTAAAAACACTGATGCTCTTGTCACTTTCCATAAATCATATTTCAACACTACGGCGTTGTGTGTTGCCGTTTCACGTTTCTGCGTGCGCGCGCCGTGGGAGGTGTAAAACTGCGGAGAGGTGACTTGCGAGGTGACCGCCACGGTTTGATGATGGATGGTCGTGTTTTGCGCCAGTATTTTGATGAGCTGCTGACATTTGCTGCATTCGTGAGTGTCAAATATATAAAGCTCAACTTGTGGACTGGGGAGTTAAGGCCAAATTGTAATATTTGCTCCATGTAATTATATTGATTTCTTCCCATTGGTCTCTTTACTTAATTTCATGTTATTTCAGATTTCAACCTCTGCGTGAAAGCGTCAGCATTTTTCTGTCCTCTGATTGGCCAGAGCAAAACGTGATATAGCCCACTTTGACTAGCAAAATACATCTGTAGCAAACTGCGCCCAGTACATTTAATAATCATCTATGATGTATAATATTCAAATTTTGTTTTTTTTGTTGTTGTTTGATGATGTACATGGCACAGTTATTGTTTGTGTTTGTGTATTATTATTATTATTTTAAATAATTGTGACATATTGGTTTTATAACGTTGAGTATTTTTTAATGCAAACCTATAGAACATATGGGAACCGGCACAAACAACCCTTCTTAACCAATTATTCATTTCATGTTCAGCCAATATAAAAAGTCTACACACCCCTGTTCAAATGCCAAGTTTTTAGATATAAAAACTGACACCAAGATGAATAATTTCAAAACTTTTTCCACCATCAATGCGACCTATTCGAAAAAATCTTGTAGAAAGAAGTAAAAATTTAAAACTATGACATGGTTGCAAAAGTGTACATACCCTCTTAAAACTGGGAATGTAGCTGTATTCATATTGAACCAATCACATTCAAACTCTTGTTGAATACAAGTTAGCAAAAATCTGCTACCATTTAGTTTAGCTGTTCTAGTAGGCTTTTCCTGACATTTTTGTCATTAGTTATATCTTGCAGCAAAAGGCATGTTCCACTGCTTTTGTTGGCTCTCCTACACCCTCTTCTTCCTGTGGTGGCCCATTGTTAGATGCTCTGTAGCTGCTCGACAGGGTTTCTGGATTGTCAACCCCCAACCTCATTTCCCCCCGCCCACTTGTGAAAGTCTCAGAGTTCTGTTGTAATGTCTTTTATTATGTGGCGTTACGAGCAGAGTTTTTTTTGTTTTTTTTCCCAGGTTCATACTGTGCCTCCCTTTAAAGGGCAGAACTTAAGCCTTGTTTTTTTTTCTTTTTTTTTATCTCACAAACTCAAGGTGCTAAAAGGATAGCAAGCCACTAGGCTTCCCATTCCGTCTCCCTCTGGTGGTCAAGTAGTGAAAATATGGCACGACAAGAATTGGATGTGAATGGAGAGCCTTCAGACAAAATAAAACAATACACTGAATGTCTCTCATCTGCCTCTTAAACTAATTCTCCTCACATGCTATGACGTCCTCAATTGATCCCAATGCATGGGTACTTTATTTGTTTTCTGCGTTTCAAAATGAAATGCAGTTTGTAATCGAAAAACAAATCATTCTTCCCAAGCAATTTGCTTACTCAGCAAGCCTCAATGTTTCTTCCTTCACTTGCTCTTATCACCAAGGACAGAGGAGGTAATGCGCGCCGATCTTCTTGACACTTTTTGGAGCCCTCTGCATTGGTGCAATGTTTTTTTAAATTTTTTTTTTATGTGTGTACACATTCGCCGGCGAGACCTCAGTTATAAATTGTTGACAACCTGCAGTAATTACTGATGTGTGCTCCGATAGCTCAAGCCTCCAAGTCCAAGGAGGATAAGGAGATAAAGCCGATAGTTTTCAATCTAACACTTTGTCATATATAATAATGAGACTCGCACATCAGTTCAGAATAATCAACACTGGACACTGTTTGAACACAGAAAATAATTAGACTCCTCTCCTTCTGAACTTCTTCTGCGCGTCTCCTTGCTGTGTTCTTATGGAACTGGGAGGTAAATAGTTGCAAATGATGAATTCCCAGCGCACATTCTGACATGTGAAAAGGGCCGGATGACATTTAGATCGCGTTTGTCTCTCTCTGTGGGTGAACCGTGTCAAAGAGCAAATCCTCGCTTTTCATCTCGCCCCATCTCTAATTACTGTGCAGCGAGTCGTGTTATTTTGCCTTCTTTTGATAGCATCTCATTGGCTCACGTGCAAAGACGTTCAATGGCAGAAAGATTTGGGAATCAAGTCAATTGTGTCAAACTAGTAAGAGCTCTTTCTTGTAGTATCTGTTTATTGGAAGTCCCCCCCCCCATGCATAATATTTTTCAGTACAATGTGCATCATGTTGACATGTTTTTTTTTTTGTGTATACCTTAATTCGAGAGAATGAAGCACAATTTAGCCAGGTGTTAGCTTGATTCCTGTCCTTTTGACAACACTTCGTTAAGTGCTTTCCCCGCTTCCCACTTTAAGTTTCTAATCTCCTTCATGTGCTATAATTACTTTCATTTGCTTGATTGCTTCGTGTGATTGATTTTGAGATTGTTTCACCGTTTCCTAATGACTTAAACCGTGAATGTACTGACACGCATGGTAAGCAAAACAAAAACGCTTAATGCTTGTTTAATGCCTGCATTTCGGATTGTGTGCGTTAATGCTTAACTTTGCCTGTTTGACTTTTGGGGAGGGGAAAAGAGAACAAGTCAAAGTGAGCTACTTTTGGCTTTCTGATTTGTTGCCATGGCACCCTTGAAGTAGCCTAGATGTTTCCTATGCTGCTGTTGGGGAAAGGAAAATGTCATGACAGTATTTCAGTGTAGCTTGCACTGTACCCTTCATCTCTTCGTGATGCTGCAAACAAACCGTAATACAAGCAGCTAATTACACGTGGTGGTTTAATAAGCTTAACAAGAGAAACAAATCTCTCATGAGCCAACAAGTGTTTGTGGTAAAGAGCAAAGTTCACCATGTGTGAACGACCAATCAAATTAAACCACAGCAAAAAATTGCATTTCCGGAATGAAATTTAGCAGGAGACTGCCAATACAGTATAGAATGTTTAAAGGAAAATCAACCTTAAAAATGTATTGACAATAATATGTTATATGTGACCTCACTAGTCTAAACATGACATTTCGATTAATATTACATTTGTGGAATGTGAGTTATGCAGCAAAATCCAGCAGTTTTTATCAATATTGGAAGGTGGCCATTTTGCCACTTGCTGTCAAGTGAAAATGACAACACAGTTTCTCAGGGCTTAGGCAACGACCAATTGCAGCTCACCTATTTTCTGAAGCTGAGCTGTGTTTGGTTGTTACCTGAGACCTGAGCAACTGTGTTGTCATTTTCACTTGACAGCAAGTGGCAAAATGGCCACCTTCCAATATTGATGAAAACTGCTGGATTTTGCGTCTTAACTCACATTCCACTAACGCAATATTAACCAAAATACCATATTTAGACTAGTGGGGCTGTACAGAACATACGTAGCTGCCATTACGTCATTGTTGACAATTGAGCCATCTGTCTTTTGCAAAAATCAAATATGACCCTTGAGCACAAAAGTTAGCCCACTCTTGCTCTATAGGTTCAAACTTAGATCATTTGGGAAATAATAGTGAGAAAAATAAATTATAGGTCTGACTCCTGGTCTATACACCAAATTAGAGCTGGGAAGAAGAAGAATACCTTAATAAAATAAGTGATGTCGCCCCTCAATATAAAGAGAGCCCTATTTAAATAAATCCTATTATCAACATGCTGAAGTAGCTGTTACATGACAGAGATGTGCAACAAAAGCGAGCCAGTGAATGACAAAGAGGACAAAAGGTAGGCAAGGAGAGCGAGCGAGCGGGATGTAAAATTACGTCAAAGGGAAACAAAAGAGGGCAGTCCGGCGATGGAGGGTCGAGGGGTACGCCATCACGCATTCACTTCACAGTCCAACCAATTTCCAATCTTAACCTCATCCACGCCGGGTGGTGATTAAGACCACAGCCCAGGGTCACCTTGCACCGGCGCCATCCGAAGACAGGAACGCTTATGGATTCATGACATGCGTACAGTCGCTTTGAATTATGCGCCAATATAACAAGTGGAGTGCTAGGAATTAGTAAGTGAGACTCGCCAAGATACTTTTACACCAAGATGGCTCATTCAGTGTCGAGTCTTCGTACTGTAGATGTTTTAATCAGCATGTGTTATCATCATGGGGACATTTCTCAACTTGTGCAAGTTTTAAAATTCAGCTTGGATTTGCACAGAAATCTGACTGGACAATTCATTAGATTTCATTGCTCTTCAATCCTCTTCATCTTTGGAGTGAGAGGAGGCTTTCTGTCAAATTTTGACTGCTCAATATGGGACAACACTGAAGAACACTTTGACTCAATGAAAATTTGTCAGTGTACATTTATTGTTCCTTCAAACTACTCAAAATACAATCAACTTAACTCTATATTGATAATGCACTTTAAAACAATCGCTTCTGTTTTCTTAATTAACCTTGTAAAGTTTTTTTTTTGATACATAAGTAAAATGTGGCAAAATTTGGCTCACTATTGCAAGTGTGATATCCAAGTCATTCCTGATATTTATTTTTTTATTTTTTTACTTGCGACGACTCAAAATGTTCAGTGGCATCAAACCTATCCATACATGTATTTTTTTGATTTTGATGCCCTCTATGGACAATAACTTGTGTGTGAGACTTGTGTGAATATTTGCGCGCGCACATTCAGTCATCACACACTTTGGGTATAAGAATGGGGACATAGAAAGCACATAAGTCAGCTCAACCAAAAATTATAATTAGCTCTCTAGTGTATTGTGGCTTTTATGACTCAATTTAAAAAAAATATATATATATGTTTAGTTGATGTCCCAGTGAAGGGATAAATTGGGTAATTGTGAGAAATGCACTATAACACATCAGGTGTACAATGTATCAAAAAACATGTACAATTATTATTTATAATGGGAGTGAATGGGCCAAAATTTGGACATTTTTACTCGTGTCCTATAAAAATGTGTTTCCCCACATATAATGACTAATAATTTTGAAATCAATCGGGAGTGAAGGGGGTTGCTTCAGTGAAAATGGCTGGGAGTGAATGAATTAAGACTGTTAAGAGAACATTTAGGAAACGTTGCAACCTTGCATCAATCCTGGCGTGAAAACAGCATTCGTTAGCGTCGCAAATGTTCGTAGGTTACGGGTCTTAAGACCTGCCCTTGAAGAAGCTAATTCAATGTGAAGATGTGACAAGATCACACTGATTGCAAGTAAAAAAAAATTGCACTGCCTGAAGTGCACATCACATGACTTCCACTATAGAAAACCCCGCATTACATCCTTCCTCACGTATCCAATTCCCGCACAGACTACAGGGTTAATACATTCGCCGCTAACCCCTAGTGCTAAATTGGTTGCGGTGTAGTGGTTTAGGGAGTCATCAAAGTGGCTGATTGCTGTCCAGTCACCTGTCCTGACCTCTGGGCTCTCACCGTCAAAGTGCTGGGTGACGTGAAGTGAAGTACGCTACAGATGGCTAATGAGGTCGGCAGCAAGGGGGCTTCCATGTTAAAAAATGTTAACCGTATATTTACGCCGATGTGAAGAAATGTAAATAGTGCTATGGACAATTATCAGGTTGGAGAATATGCACCATTAGCATGCTGGTAAGAAAATGAGTTTGAGGAAGGTTAATGGCGTTAATGTGGAACATACACATTTGTAAAGGTGGGATGATGCCATTTTGCAGAGCAAAATAGGTTTTCACACTGCTCAAAATAACTCTACACGCAGCCATTAATTTGGAAACTGTTTAACAAAAGAGAGTACACCCCATAGTGAAAATATTTCCATTGCGAGCAAATATTAACGTTTAGCTTTTTTCTTTTTAACATTTTGCATGTATGCAGGGCCATATTTGCATTGCATATAAGTAATGCTTCATCAAAAGCCAGCCTCGTTGCAAAGTAGGGGAAAAAAACGATTGCCTTGAAAAGTTCTATTTTGTAAGCCCTCAATTCATCCCGGCAGCAGCGTGTTAAAAGAAGGTTCCAAGCGGGGAAGATGCAGGAGAAAAGGGAAGCTTGCAAGGAACATTTAAATCTTATGTAGAGAAGAAATGAGAGAGCCATCGGGGTCGCTCCGTCAACATGACCTGCATCAACCTTTTTCAAAACGCTGTTTGAATAAGCGCTCCCTGGCTGGCACCCCCAACATGACCCGTGGGCTGTGGGTGTGAATATTTATAGACAGCGCAGCGGGGAAGATGCTTTGCTGAACATGATCCCAGAGAGAAATGCATCTCGCCACAGCAAATGCTTTACAAAGCATATTGGAAGTCAAAAAATGCCATTCATGCATCCCCCCCACCCCCCCCCCCCCCTCACCCTAGTGTAAAATCCACTTTTGCTGTGGCCGCTTCCCTCGCCCCGATTATCACAGCTTTTCACCTTGAATGTCTGACACGACTTATGGGAAGGTACAGGATTTTAACGTGAATGTCACGGCACATTAGATGTCCTCAACGATGCTTTACTTGACTTGTGATGGGCCTGAGCGTGAGTCGCCCTCTGGTTGATGCGCGGCTATTGATGAAATGCAGCAGTATAGTGACAGCGTACATTCAGGTACAGTCAGGTAGTCATTATTACAGTTCACACGGGTAAAAAATAAAATAAAAATCCAATATATATTATACACTACATGAGCAATTAAAAACGAAATATTCTGTAATATGTCTATTTTTAAATGCAGCATATCAGCTCAGTCAGTTTGTGGTGTTTTCATATGGCAACTATTTTTCTTCATGACAAGAAAAATAAAAAAATAATCAAAGCGGTTGACATAAACTGTGTGAATAATTAACTTTGAATGTGGCATCTTTTTCACATTGCATGCAAAGATACTTAGTGTCACATTTTTTTGGGTCTATCCGAAGTGTCCTAGTTAGCTATGACAGTGTGGCGGTACATGTCAACACAGGCAGCCTGATAAATGCATTTCCTTAATGATTCCTTCTTATCACCGAGTTTTTGCCTTTTGTTACTTGTCAAAATATCTTTAAAAAAAATAAAAAATAAATGATCATGCCAGTTCAGTATGATAGTAAAGCAATGGATCAAGTTGTCTCCCGCTATTCGTCTTGACTGCTGTTGGATGTCGAATCTGCGCAGTCAGCAGGAAGACTTGAAAACATATCAGCAGTTACTAAGTTTTCATTTTGATCCTTTTTGTCATTCATGTAACACTTTGTAAAAGTTGACCGATAGAATAAAGGTTTTATTGAATATGGAAAAAAGTGTCAGTGTCATGTTAACGAGCCATTTGTGGGCCGCCAGGAAACTCCATGTTGTAAGCATTAGCATCAAAGATAATGCTATTGGGATTCATAAAAAAAATAATGCAGTAAGGAAGTATAATAATGCTGGTAACAAGGTCTGACAGAGAATTAATATAAATTAAATTGGACCTAAATGTGCCTGCAAACTTGTTTTCATTAACGGGAAAGTGACAGATATGATTATTATTTATTTTTCTGGGGTGGGATCCTCTCGCCGAGAGGCACACGCAATAAGCTGACATGAGTTATTTCCTTGTTTTGAGCTTAATTAGCTTTTGATAAATCTTTATGAGGGCGGTGTCGATGAAGGCAGGGACGAGGAAGCGTAAAATAAAACGCCTTTGACTGACTGATCGCCTCCGGGCCCCCCCGTCCCCTTACGGTGGGGGTTTCATATGTTCTGCTCTGAATTAGGTTATAATCATTTACAGAGAGGTATCTATTGCAAGAAAGATGAAGAGCGCTCCTTTGTGCTTTATCTTTCTACGCTGAAGCCATTCGTCATGTAGTAGCACCACGCCATATTGATTATGCTTCTTACATTTTGAAAGCGTCGAGGACCTAAAAGCTGCTCTAAATGAGTTAAAGCCAGCCAGCGAGAGCCACCCGAGAATTAGAAAGGAGAGCCCGGTCTCGGAGAAGCTCATCTGAAGACCTCAATCAGATCATATGTAACCGCCTTATGAATGTCGGAGCTCTATATCTGTGTCAGTCTTTTTGTCTCATACAAAATGTACAGTGCGTGCGCACAGCTGCTGGAAATGGACTCGACAATGAATGATCATGCAGATTGGATGTGCCGTGTTGGAACAAATGACTGACTGAATGAATTCAAACAGCTTAATGGCGTTGTTGGCACAAAGTTGAAATGGTTCTTTGTTTTCTAGCATTTTTATGAATAAGAGACGAGATAGCTCAAAATTGATCACATAAAGCAGAAGTGAGTATGAACTGACTAAGTTTTGGTTTGTGGACTCGTGTTTGTGTCCGAGAGCTTTGGTCATCGCCCTTTTAGTTTACCCATAGTTGGATAAAATAAGACACATATGACTGCCTGCAGTAAATAGACTAAATTAAGGCGCGAATGTTGTGAAATTCAGATATGTACTCTACTTGGACTCTTAGAGTATCATTCATTGTCTTATTTAAGAAACCTGGTTGATGTCATCCACAAAAATGACAAAAATTGTGGCTAATGCTAGCAAAAAAGCCACATGCTTCTGCTGTTCAAACACAATCTAATCTGAAAAAAATATATGCAGTACCTAAGTATTAAGGTGTGTATTTACCCCCCCAACCACACACACACACACCATTTTCATCTTTGTTTAGTTTCAAATTCTCTGTTCAAGCCACTAGCAAAGCTATGTTAACAAGTTAAGCTAGCACTTACTAGCTCTCAACAACATTCAACATCTACAGTCTTGGACCTAAAAACAGCAAGCTTCTGTCTATTAAAAAATATGTAGCCTTGTCTGAAATTAAAATCAAATAGATGTAAAGTGTATTTTTTCAACTGTTATCATTGGTTAATTAAGCATATTTTGTTACAGCTGACATTAGCAAAACTAGGGAAACATGTTATGATAGCATAAAAGTTGAGCCAATGCTAGTTAGTTGATCATTCAGATATCGATCTTTATTAGCGACTCAAAAATGAATAATTTGTATTTTTTTTGTGTGTGTTTGGATGAGTCATTCCATCAGGTAGAAACTTACATTTCCAAACCTGCCTGTGAAATCTAATGTTACTTGTGACACTGGTGAGAACAAATGAATCACCTTCTCCATCTTTTTTTCACCTATTGCGCCTCTGTAGAGAAGTGTTAAAAATATATTATTTTCAAGGGTACACCATGTCTCTCTTTTACTGTGAAATGTGACTCGGGATTGTCAGCTCGAATGTTCTTCTTCAAATTAGTACTCGTCAAAAGTTTGCCATGCAGTGATGGCAATATTATTGGTAGCACATCTCTTTTTGTGTAGGATAACTTTTAGTTTATGGTAATTACATTTTTGTGATTTAATATTTATTTTGTGATTCCTATAAATTGGATTTTGGGGTGTGTGCAACGTTTTAGTTTGATGTTTGTGGTGTTGTACCCCTGTGAGTTTTTTTGTGTGAATACATTTTTTTGGTTTGTCTGGGGAGTATTTTTTATGTGACCCCCCCCCCCCCCCCCGTAAAAAAAAACAAAAACGTATGATAGAGGTTTTTGCGTGTGGGGGCGCCGGGGGATGGTAAATGACTTTTTTTTGTGTGTGTTAGATGTGAGTGGAGTTTGTTTGGTGAGTTGAAGTTTTTGCGAATGGGTGACAGATTTTTATTAAATTTTATTTACTTCTTTTTTTTTTGCAGGGAAACATGCGAAGGTTATTTTGGTGAGCTATTTTGGCCCTTATGACCCCTCCATAGTGGGGTGGGCAGGTTCACAGTGCCTCAACAGATGGCTCAGTTTTAATTCATGTATTTTATAATTAATGCAGAGCAGTCTCAATGTTTTCAGGAGAAATTTATCCTTTGAGTTTTTTGCCTAGCTTCCTGTTCATTTGGGGCACAATTATACGGTGAATTTCTTTCTGACAACTAATGGCTGTGGACCAGGAAAAACCTGAAGAAATGCAAACATAGTACACGAACACCAGTGTGTGTATATTGCATATCTGTCATGTCATGATGCTGATATAACTTAACACCACCTCTCTTTCTTTCACATCTGCATGCGATGCTTCTGGCCGTCACTTCCTCGTTAGCGTATTGGACAGCATGATGAATGTGTCGCCATGCATGTTTTAGTCCAGTATATTACCATGTCTGCTAGTTTTGTTTGTGCTGAGTATGCCGAATAGACGCGTGTCCTCCACCTCGTCCGGTGCGTGGAAATACTGAGCGCCAGTCATCTGTCTTTGTTCAACGCTGCTATATAGTAGAGGCAAAGATGAATGCAGTTAATAGTCTGTGACACAGCCATTAAAGACAGCTGTAATAGAAGCCGCCCCCACAACTTAGGCATGCGAGGGTAAATGTTTGAAGACCAGTCGGTGTTAAGACTCCTGTCTTTTCTTCTTTCGTTCCCATCATGCTTCGCTTTCATCTCCTCATTTTTATATCCACCCGCCGCCTATATGGCCCGCCCCATCCCTCCTCAAACCGGGCCCTTGCAATTGCTCACCCAAGCTTGTCCTTGAAATTCCACGAGCGTCAGCGCCTGCACCAAACCCAACGGGCAAGCAGTCTTACATAAAATACCTTTAATGTATTGGAAGTAATGAGTGGTTACGATTTTAAAATCTTGTTTTTCTTTTATTCATCAGTTTATTTTAATTCAGTGGTGTAGTTTCATGTTGGCTAATGCATTAGCTAGCATATGTTAGCCTGGCTCATAGCAATTTAAATATTTACCTTTTGACTTCACTGGATTAATATAAATTACTTGAATCTACTTTTTAAAAATAGTGAGGGGTTAGAATTTTAAATCTTTTTGTTTTACTTGTATCACTTTACTTCAGTGGTGTAGTTAAAGAGCTTCATGTTTGGCTAATGTGTTAGCTAGCACATGTTAGCCTAGCTCATGCCAACTAAAAGGACATTAACATTTTGACTTCACTGGATCAATATAAATTATTTTAACCTCCCTGGTTAGGTATTCTGGTGGTCGGCATAAGTGCACTCCATCCTCTAGGAAGACTATTTCCATCCATTATATGAAAACATTTCTGTAACTAAACAGTAGCCTATGTGATTTCACCACAGAATTTACTACGGTAGTTGTGATCAGGTTTTGTTGTGTTAAAATGTCAGGCTCACACCCCAATGCCCCCCCAACTCTTTATACATTCCAGTATGATATTACCCTATTGATCAGCCAAACCGTCATGTACTGTACCGTTCTTGAGTTTCAGATGCTAATGGTGGTTGTGTTATGTAAAATCTTAGACAGAAAATCATTGGGAAATTGAGAATGGTTGTAATTTGTGTGGAATGAAAATACTCTATCCATTTATGACCACTGAGAAGATTCATGACAAATGTTGCAGCACTGCTTTATAACATGCATCAGGTATGTTTATTGATGCCCAAACCCTTCTTTAATGTAAAACCGCTACCTTTTTGCAGGAGTACGACTTATTGAACCACAGCCTCCCACCTTAGGGACACGATCGTAACAGCATTGTTG
This sequence comes from Vanacampus margaritifer, assembly GCF_051991255.1. NCBI lineage: Eukaryota > Metazoa > Chordata > Actinopteri > Syngnathiformes > Syngnathidae > Vanacampus > Vanacampus margaritifer. The sequence continues at coordinate 9,830,752 of NC_135449.1, forward strand.
TCATCTGGCTCCGCCACGCTTGACCGGATGCCACCTGCGGTTACCTCTGAGACACGCAGGAAGGTAAAGACTCGCGGATATCTTTTAATGACACATTGCGCTGTTGTTATTGCACATCCCACACGCAGTAGTCATTTTATGACTTACTTATAATTACCTCCACCAAAGGAGGCCAAGTTGTCACATGTAGGATGCTATGCTACCTGCTTCTAATTGGAACTCTTTTGAGCAATTCGCCTTATATGTTGGTTCAAACCAAAATCGCAGACTACTTCTTTAAATTAAATTTTTTTAAAAAAAAGTTTTATAATTTTTTTACACTTATGTTAACCTTGTGGAGTTTCCTTACTCTGATCCAAAATATAATTGTTAAACATTTGCACGCATTTGTAAGTATCACATTTTTTCCTGTTACTATGGTTACCATCGTCCTTCCTCCTATTGCAAGGTTATCGGAATCTCTTCTCAGACTGGAGTGGCCTGAGCCATTTTTAACCTGATACCACTTTTCCCACCTTTCTGCATAAAACCAATCAATTCCAACTAAACATTCACAATTGCCTGACTTTTGGGCCGATCTCTCCCGTGTGCGCGTCTATCCGGTGCTGCAAAATCAATTAGAAAGCTCATCTTCTGCAAATATCGATGTTTCACTGTGTAATAAGAGATGTTTCTAACCACTGACCACCGCCTCAGCGCCTACTGTCAGCTCATCTGCACGAATACTAAAAAATTCAAGTAAAAATACTGCTGATGCCATGCGGGCTTTGTGGCGCTTGGTGTTTGATATAAAAATAACATGCATCGCATTTCATTATGGGAAGAAACATGATATTTATAACCACTAATATGTGTAGCTTTTAAGTTGCCCTTTTTCTTTCATTCTTTCTTTCTACAATGAACAAAATGGACAGCAGTTGCTTAATGTTCTAATTAATCTGCTTTTAATTTGAAAAAAAAAAGTGTACTGATCCTTTCACCATCATCCAACATGAAGCACTAATGCCACCTGGTAACAGAAAAAATACGTCAACTCAAATCTATGACTCAATGCTTTACACTCATTTTATCATATAGTATTTTTTTTCACTTAAAATAATTATGAATTACCATTAAATTACAGTATCAATGAACTAAAAGAACAATCATATCTGTCCACTTGTATTATTCACCAATTTATGTTAAGAAAGAATTTCGGTTTTTGTGGTGCGTTCAAAGCATAATACTTTGCCGCCATTTTGTAGCACTACGGTTTGCCACCATCTTGGTATCAAGGAACTATGTTGAAGTGAGTTGAGATTTAAATTGTAAAAGGAGTGCACTTAAGTCGTTGGTCTCCTGATCTCGATCCACCATTGTGGTGACTCAAAAGGACGCCTGCTCGGAATTTAGCCGACTACTAAGCAACCATCCGTGATACGCACAATGCAGCCCCAAGGCCTCGCTCATTTTTCATTCATGTTGCACGCGTGGAGAAAATGGTGCTTTTTCTTCCAATGTGCACGCAAATAAAACAAGCTGCACATACAGACACAAAAAGTCCTGCATTAATATCACATCACATTATTAGATGATGAATTGTGCATCCTTTGTATTTCTTTAAATAAAGAACTCCTGAGTAGGCACGGTGAAAATGTTACTGCGGCACTATATATATATATATATATATATATATATATATATATATATATATATATATATATATATATATATATATATCTCCTCAAAGCTGTTAACCTTTACTCCGCAAGACATACACAAAGGAGAGAACTGGTTCACCTTTCCGTGCGCTCTGCCAAGGAGATGTAAATGCGCTGCTCACCTCCCGACGGCAGCATCCCGCTGCGATCAAAGCGCGACCGAGCTCTCTGCAATGCTGTGCTTTGAACAATGTCACTGCACGCTGGATACATGTCTTTTAATTGCTGTGTGTGTGTTGCTGCCTTCACCATTTGTTTTATATATATATATATATATATATATATATATATATATATATATATCTCATACATACAGTAATGGAACGGAAGCTCAGCCGCTGTGTTTACAAGTGTCACACAGTTCCTTTCATCATTGCCTTGGCAATGTCAAATCCTCTCTTCATTTCTTTGTTGAGAATCTCTCAGTTGTCGTCTCATTCTTTAATGTATACATTCTGTTTTGTGTTAAAGCTATTTGACAGTGTCTAACTCATTCACTGCCATTGACGGTTAGAGATGTCAAAAATGCATTTTTACTGGGCTGACAGTGAATGAGCTAATTGCCAAAACATCTATGCTAATTTCTTAGCATTTATCCTATGTTAGCATTAAGCTACAGGACTATTGGAGAATATCTCAGGCTCGAGCTCTGTGTTATAGAAAATTGATGGACAGTTGTTGTTTGTTACATAGCCAACACTAATGGTCAAGGAGGCTGATCTAATGTTAACCTGCGTTATAGTCCTCAATTATAGTGAAAATCCAAAGTGTCTTGAAGACGGTCAAACAATTTTCAAGACCAGCAACTTTGAAGTGTATAAAAATTGATCTGTTTGTCGTGAGAGCAGAGCCATTTGGAATTCGTCAAGCGTGAAATCTTCATGAAATGAGTGTATCAATCAGAAAAAAAACTGAGGGACAGAGATTGAAAGATGATGGCAGAGAGGGATGAGGGTGAGATGAGCCAGATGCTAAAAAAATATTTTCATTCAAGTCATATCTCAGCTCTCTTTTTAGTACTCTCCCCCAGAAGTCTCCCTTCTGCAGAATGCAGCAGCAGATATGACAAGCAGCTCACGTTACATACACAAGTCTGTGATATCTTGTATCTGCGCGCCCCTAATAACACCAGATAAATGCTTTGTATTGGCCTGTATTGTGGCACGGCCCCTGCGAAATTGAAGTTCTTTGCAAAGGCATCAACCGGTTGGCCCTTTTGGTTTTCTTTTACTCGAGCTCACAAAGGAACAAAAACGACTCAACAAGTAACGCATGAAAGGTTTTGCAAGCTTTCCAAGTGTGAACACGCGAAGCAATAATTTATGACATTAGGAGACTTATTCAAATGTCACCAGCCTACATTTAGCCTGGATTTACACTGAAGATCTAAGTGCCCTATTCCAATTTGGCGCTTTAATAGTGCGCATAACTGATATCACTTTTAATTCACTGAAACAAAACGTATGCGCCGATTTCCAATGTACAGCTACACAAGTCTGAAAATGGGAAGCCATAATAAAAAAAATTAAATAAAAAAAATGTCTCCAAATTGTGTGTATATGCTGAAATGCACTAATGTAGAATGTGTGTCAAAAATTCATGAAATGTGAAAGCATTAAGCTCTAATTTGGGAATATTATAAAAAGTTCTCAAGATGGACAACCATCATTCGTACAAGCGCTTATGGCGGCTGTGAACTTAACTCGCTTCACAAAAAGTAACAATTTGGCAAATGGTAAACAACAGCTCTTCAAAGCATTTATTGGCATTCCCAGTTGATGTTTACTGTCAAACTAAATATTTAAAAAAGACAATTTCACCTTGTTTATTCAAAACAACCAGGTAAATCATCTTTTCAGTTCGCTAGCTTAATGCTAAAGCTAATTAGCATCTCTGTTGCGGTACTATAACCTTTTAAACCATGGATTGAACATAAACAATGCAGATATACAGGTAGGATTATAATATAACAGTACTCAGTCATATATTGTTTATCATCTGTGGTAATATTAGTGCTGAATTGGTTGCAAGACGTGGACGGAGAAGCGTGTTAGAGCATTCACACAATGAGAAAAATGGGAAACCTTCTGATTAGCTTGCTAGCATGTAAAACCTTTTTAATGATCGGTACAGCTCAAATGTACCTTACTTACTAATTAACTGCTTCAAGGTGATTTGCAAATGTTTCACAGCAAAATATTGCCATTCCATCTCATTTGAGTGCTGAAGAATGACAGCGAGAAAGCTAAAGCCCCCAGTCGTTGCTGTCAACACCTGCCGCTCGTCTCCTCTTCCTCCATTTTGTCATTGGTGTGGGATTGAGAGCGAGAGGGAGAGAGAGTACCTGAAAATGAGAACAGAGGTAGAGAAATAATTGCTTTCTTGTCTTTTGGGGTCCCCCTCCCAACGAGAGGGCTTGGAGGTGGGGGTGGTGACGGGGAGGGGGGGGGGTTAACATCGCTGCATGAGACTGAGGTTATCTTCACGGCACAATCTGCTGAAGTAGCACATTAATGAATAGTGTATTAAAAGTTTGAGGCTGTGGTACACACAAAAAACTGACTATAGCGTTATAAAACACAATAGCCTCCATCTTATGATGACAATGAAGTTATTCCACAACTTCTGACTACAATGGTACAGTGTCTAACATGCTTAATTTGTTCCATGACAAGGCTGATAACTCGGTTTTACTCGTATATGAGATCAATATTGCCCATTGGAATAAACAGAAATTCCATTCACCATCATTAATTTTTTTGTTTCAAACAGCAACAAAAAACACAAATCCCAGTATTGCGCATGTAAGCCAGTAGGCTGAAAAGAAAACTTTTGAACACACAAAGAGACAGCGGCAACTATTTATGTGAACCAAAAACTCCAATCACTGTAACGTAAATGCTCCGATAATTAGCTTTGGATGATAGGCTGCCCATCCATTACGTGCTTAATTGGCTTCCAATCAGCGCAAATAAAATATACCATCACACTCCACAGTCTGCATCATCGCGGCATATGATTTCATTTCCTCTTGAATTATCAGGATAACGAAAGGAGAGTAACTAACTGTGGGTGGTAAATAGACTACGTTTGTGTGTTTATTCGGTTGGTGTGTCTGGACAAATGCAACGGCAATCTAATAGGGCTAAACAATTCATCAAATTCAAATTGAATTGAAATGTAGGGGAATGCAATTTTCAAATCGCAAAGGCTGCAATTTGGAAGTAATTATTTTCACAAGTCACTGGTATTAACATTATTTAAAAATGCACTTCCAATAAATTATTGGCAAAACCAGTTGTCATTTTCATGTTAAGCAAAATTGTCAGCATATGCTGAAAGTCACTAATAAAGTAACTTGTAATCTTACTACATTACTTTTAAAATCATGTAACTGTGACAACACTGCTTGCAATCTAATTTAGCTACTTTTAAAATCAGGTAATCAGTAAAAAAAAAAGTAACTATTAAAAACAAATAATCCGTAAAGTAACTAAATTACTTTTTCAAGGTAACTGGCAACGCTGCTTGTAATCTAACTTAATTCTAAAATCAAGTAATCAGTAATGTATTTAAGTTACTTTTAATATCAAGTAATTAGTGAAGTAACAAGTTACTTTTAAAATCAAGCAATCAGTAAAGTAACAGTTCACACGTAATCAAATATTAACAAATTATTAAAAATCCATCCATCATGTCGCCATTACGATGTAGGCTACTGTAGTTTGCATTATTAAGTACAGGACTTGTCAGTACTTATACTTTTCGCATCGTATTTTTAAGACATGTATCTGGACTATACTTAAATGCAGATTATGAAGAGGAAAATATTTGAAATAAAAGCAAAGGTGTGATTTCCGCTGATCCCCGTTGAGGTTGCTGTGGCTCTTCATCTCTCAAACACACACTCTGTTCAAATAAAGATGCTGAACGTCGCTTGTGTGTTTGGCTCCATGCAGATAACCTCCAAAGGCTCCTGACCCCCAAGCTGTTTACTTAAAAACCTCTACATAGACCACACTTTCCTCTCTTTAACCCCTGCAGCCAGACTGGCTATGCTTACATGACAACAAACTACTATATATACGTATATAGAGAAGCAATGCTTTCCAAGTACCTTAGAAATAAAGTTCCCGTTTGAAAGCAAAGAACCCTGAGCGGATTTTCACAACAGCTAGCCCCTGTTGAAGAAGTAGAAGAAGAGACTGTCATTATGCTGTTCAGTGAAGCAGCAATATCTGGAGCTGCTTGGGGACATGGTTGGGGGGTGGGGGGGGGGGGGGTGTACAAAGCCGCCATGCCCACCTCTGCCTGTCTACCTGCCCTCACTGTCTGTCTATCTGTATGCTTGGATGCATGCGTGTCTACGTCTGCTTTGTCAGATGAGTTGTCTTGTCTCTCAGCTATGTGTGTGTGCCGCGCCCTGTGGATCAAACTCACTGCTCGGAGACAATAGGGCAGATAATAAGAGCGTCCCTGGAAGATTACTTGGACTTGATCACTCTCTTACTTGTCATGTTCGTGTTGGCAACACGGCCACTAAGGTTGTTGAAGCAATTAAATGGACTGCCTCATCTTGGTTGTTACAATTGTTCAGTTTAGTCGGGGTTGGGATTGAGAATCATCATCGCTTTCCTCCGCGTAGTCTGACTGAAACCCCTGATTGTTGGTCAATGGTGGGCAAACTTGCCACACTTGATTTTGTAAAACATGGAACCCTATTCCCACCAGTAAAAAAAATAAAAAGCCCTTTTTTTTTTTCTTTTTCTTTTTACAGTCACAAGCCCATTTCCACCAGTGGATTATTTATTTTAATTTAAGAAGACGTTTTCTATTGAACCTTATTGCATTCACTAGGAATAAATTAATAAATCTCTGGTTCTTCTGAGTAAATTTTGCACTGGCTTTGCTTTTTGGAATTATTTTTAGTTTGTTTTTCAAACTATATTTTTTGTTTTATTACATTTGTTTTTGTTTTGTGGCGTATTTTTTACCCAGTTTTTCTGATCCCCTCCATGTTACTCAGAATAATTCTTTACTGTTTTTCCTGAATATATATTTTTTTAATGTTTTTGGGATTCCCAAGGATGAGTGCATATTTTAATGCCAGAATTCCCCCCCAAATTAAATGAAAAAAAAAAGACCATCCAAAACCTTCCCACCTTTTTCTGTGCATATGAACCATTAAGCAAAGTGAGGATTACCTCAACTAGCGCACACAAAAAAAAATCTGTGCTGGCTGCCTTCACAAGGCTAATTGATTATCCACTAAAAGGGCGAGGTTACATTTAAATGGATAAAGTGGCTTAAGAGCCACTAATAAGCATCCTTTACTAAAACAGACCTTAATTTATAGGAAGTTTGTCCTTCTCTCTCGTCTCCAGCCCCTCCCATCAGTGCTAATCCAGGCCCAGTGGTGCTCATCCTGACAGCCAATGAAATTGAGCCTGGCACTCACAGCCCAACATTATTAGTGGAGGCACAAGAATGGCTGCCTCCTCATGCTTCCTCTGTCTTATTCTCACTCACTGCTGCAGGGCTACAATTCCCTTTGACAGGCTCACAGCCCACATTGTGTGTATGTGTGTGTATGTGTGTGTGCGCTCTCTCTTGCTAATTGCAGCTATTAGGGCTCCAGGGAGCGTCTTTAAAGCTGAGCACACTTAATGAGAGCGTAGTGAGATAAACGAGAGATTGTATTTCTCGTGTTGGAGCAGCGATCGAGTGACGCTCCTCGTGAAATTGAGGAACATTTGGGATATCAGTCAGGAGCTTCTCCCTAACAGCACTGCGGGTATATTTGAAAAACAAAGCAATTATTTCATTTTCATTTCGCAGGGAAGGAGGTGATAATTAGGTATTTGTTCCAGACAGTTAATCAAAGATCTCTAGGTCTCACGATTCTGTTCTCACTGCAAAGAAAAATTGTTTTTTATTCAACATGGCCCCTGATTATAACAGTTACAGTGCATATAAAAGTAAACACACCCCTTTTTGCCACCTGGGCCTTCCTAACATCATTATCATGTAACAATTATAAAAATCATCAATGTAATATAAACTGCAACATAGTCAAGTCCTCTTTAGTTATATAACAGCATGTGACTTTGCCAAATACATCTGGAGCTGTTTAAAATCTATGTTTAGCTAATAACATTACAAAAACAAACTACACCATACAAGAGATGCTGATTTAAAAAATTAAATAAAAGGAGTTAATTAATAATAATAATAATAATAATAATAACAATAATAAATACATTTAATAATAATACAAGTTTTTTTTATAGTCAAAGTTGGATGTATCCAACTTGTGCTATCCAGGTCATGGCACCAATTGAAACGGGAGCGTTCAACCGTTTTTTTCCCCCCATCTTTAATTCTTGCAGTATTATACTAACAGCAACAACCAGAAGACTGCATATTCTCTGCTGAATTATTTACTGGATGCCATAAAGATCGGCTGCACGGCTGAGGAGTCTATTTCTGCTTAATGCGGAAAAAGGTATAATATTTGGAAAATGGTTTCGCCCTAACTCAAGTCAACTACACTGTAAAAAAGGAGTTTAAAAAAAAAGGTAATTTTCCGGCCACTGGGTCGCCAGAAAATACTGTGAAATAACAGAAAATTACCTTCTCATAAAAACACGTTTTTTTCAGAAATTACAAAGTACAGTTTTAAACTAATTTTAACAAGATTGTATGTACGGAAGAGGATTAGGGCCAGTGAAGAGAGGAAAAAAAAAAGGTTTGGCAGGATTCTCACTTTATTCTCAAAATTCTGACTTTTAAGTGAGAAATCTGAGAATGAAGTCAGAATCGTGCCAAACTAGTTTTTTCTCTCTTCACTGGCCCTAATCCTCTTCGGTGGTATGTGACTGGGTTACGATTAGTACAATTCATTTCACGCAATTTATTTACATGGCCTCCATATTATGTTTTTCTATAAATAAGAGGACAGATGTACATCATTATATTTGTATTGTACGTCACTGCACTGTTTCCCATTAGAGAGATGCAATTTCTTTTATACTTTTTCAAGAAGGCAGATGTTTTATTTCATAAGAATGACTCACAACCTGTTTGGTAAGAAAAGGTGACACGCATATTATAACGCACATGTTCGGCGTGAAAGTCGATTCTGCTGGAGGAAATGAGAATGACCTGGTTACATATCCTCTTTATGCAAATGATTGGATGCTTACAAGGTACCGTGATTCTATTCTTGGACATATGGCCCACGATCCCTACATGAATTCTATTCTCTCAGTGTGTTGAATTTAATGATGAGGATGATGGAGAGGCATTGACAAGCCGTTCTCTCTCACATCTATTGTATCTTAAACCGGAATGAAGTTACACTCATCATTGTCGAGGTCCAGCGGCGCTCAAATGTGCCTTCTTCGCTTAGCGCCTTCTCAAATCCCGTTGAATTAATTCAGCCCGTCTTGTCTTCTGCCTCTGTCTTCTTGTCTGCTCCTCTTTCAGGATGACATCTTTCACACGGTTTGGCCCAAAGGCTCCAATTTCGCCGAAACTCTTCAATTGGGATTTCTTCAGCAAATCCTTCTTTTTCACCCAAACCTTTCTACTTCAGCCTTTCTTTATAACACCAAATCAATACGTGGACAGAGTGAAAAGTAAGAAAGCAACATATAGAACTCTCTCTTTTGTTTCGGGTTCTTTCCATCAAACTCTCTTTTTGGTTACAAAAATGTAAACAGGAAGAAAGAGCAGCTATGATGCAAAAATCATTACAAGACCATTTCCCATCCCAGCTATCTTGGCAGATCCCTTCAGAACGTGCGTTCAAAAGGCTTCATTAACATTGTAATCGGCCTCGGCTCAGATGGGTCAACTATAGCTATTTTTGAGGGGGGGGGCTGCCTGTCAGATGTGCTGGGTGGCCGGCAATGATGGCGATATTTCATGCATCGTTATCGTAAGTGCCAAACATCAATTGTACAATTTAAATGCAAACGTGTGATGTCAAATATTCTCTTTTTGAAATGGTAAATAAAATAAAATTATAATAAATATTAATTAAATAAATTAAATAAATATACCTAAAAAATGAAATAAAATAAATACAAAAATTATTTTGACATAAAGCTTTGTTTAAGTTCGTTGACTGGACGCAACAAATACATCAATGTGCCTTTTTTTTTTTTTTTTCACAAATCAATCTCACGTTGGACAACACAGCAGCACTGCAGATATTTGCTTTAGCCAGGGATCAATAGTTGGATTGAATAACCCAAGGCTGCTAATCCAATTTACTTTTTCTGTGCGTGATCTATTTAAAAGGCGCTGAATGGTCTCCCATTTAGTTTCCTTTTATTTAAAGTGGGCTCAATGACAGACGGGAGGTGTGAGTGTTGGGCTAAAATGTCAAATCACCAAATAACATCTTACAACAATGACTGACAGATGAGCTCAACTAAGATTAATTAGTAGCATTATTATGTGTGTGTTGTTACTGTTTTATTATGGAAACATCAGCGAAAGCATTTTTCTTTTTTTAAAACACCCTGAATTCCACTGTCTTTAAAGGGTTAAAACAATTTTTAGCACTTATATTGTGTTAGAAGTCAGCAGGAGGAAATTAGCAGCTAAGCCACAGTTTCATATTGGATTGAGCTGCTTATACTTGTATGAATAGATATTGTATTATGATTAACATTACTGGGGACATAAAGTAAATAGTCTAAGCCGCCCTTTGTGTGTTTTAGCGACGTCATTAGTGTGACGGGATGAAGTCTCGCCACCACGCTCCAAAAGCACAGCCTGTTCTTGGAGGGAGAACATGGAAAGGTATGGGATGTCCTAAGTCCGTCAACTTCTATCCTGTTTTGATGGTCTGAAGTGAAACACTGCAAGAAAAAGACAGAAATTCCATTTTGGCATTTTAATATTTTAGTCGACCGGGGTTGTCTAGGAGAGTGTAAATAAGAACCTGTCTCAATGCAAACAAATGAATTTGTTCCCTGCCAGGTCATATGACGTCTGCTGCAGGTTACAGTGTTAAGTGTGTGCTGAATTATTAAGGGTAGCAGGTCAATATATACAACATGTGCACAAGGGTCTTTAATCTGTGCCGTCTTGAGGGAAATCAGACAGAAAGGTTTTTGTGTAAAACGAAATCAATATGTCCTTTGAATCCTAAAACATGGCCAACGCACACCGCAAAGGTCGTGCATGCATTGTTACTTGGATCATGTTTGCACATGTATGCATTATGATGTAGGCAATGTTTTTGTTCGGATGATTTTATCTTGTACTGACATTATGCACTAAATTCCGGCATGAATGCTTATGAGCACGTAAATGCATTTGTTTCATGCTTCATATCACCCAGTAATAAAAGTCTGTATACATTGTCCCAAATCCCATTCCCTTAATAGCCTCTAAATTTGAATGTACAGCAGGAGAGGGTCAACACCTCCTTGGGGGGGAAATAGTAAAAATAAAACAGACTGTTCTTGAAAATAGGTTTATTGGGAAGGTTAGCACGGGTACTATGGAGGTGACCGGTAACCCATCTGCCTCACAGTAAACAAGTCCTGGGTTCGTACTGTACACAGACTCTAAATATTTTTCTAAATACCAAATAACTAAATACCGCAACTGTTTACTCTCATCTCTTAAAGTTTTTAATCCGTTTGTGAGAGGGTGATTTTGTTGACGTCGTCCAGAGGTGGTAAATCCAGGTCCAGAAAGTAAAAACCCTGCCAGGCTTTAGCTCCAGGAGCTAGCTAGCTAGCGAGTTCCTTAGCTAGCTCCTCAGGTGCTGGTTTACCTGGTAGGGAGCTAGCAAAAGGGGCTAAAGCCAAACTGTGGCAGGGTTTTTACTTTCTGGACCAGAATTTGCCACCACTGATGTCGTCCTTCACAGACACAAAATATTTTAAAGATGTGTCTCAACATTCACTCAACACTGTTATGTCAACGGTGGTTCAAGTGCTCTAGAATTAAAGTTAAAAATAAAGTTACCGTAACATTTTTAGACAACTAAAGGGAGAAAATGCTAGCTACATGAATCAGCAGAAATGACATCATCAATCTAATTGTGACCATGAGTAAGCCTAAGTCATCTTGGTGTGTTAGCAAAACGGCTAACACAGCTAGCATGTACTTATGAGCAAGAACTTGAATATTAGCATTGATTTTTCAACCCTGTTACTTCCAACCCGATTTAGTATGATTATAAACTCTTACTTTTGTATTCAATTGTAAATAATTTATTAAGGCTATTTATTTAGCTGTTATAGCAACGGTTGTTGTGTAAATGCTCTAGAAATAAAGTTACTATAACATTTTTAGCCGGTTAGAACTAAGGGAGAAAATGTTAGCTACATGACTCGGCAGCAATGACATCATCAAGCTAATTGTTGTGACCATGAGTAACCCTAAGTCATCTTATACGTCACCATAACAGCTAACACAGCTAGCATGTACTTTTCAGCAAAAACTTGATTAGCATTGATTTTCATCCGTGTTACTTCCAACCCGATTTAATACGATTCTAAAAAATTTTTACTCTTGTATTCAATTGTAAATAATTTATTTTGCTATACTTTTGAAATATGTTTTCTGGATGCCTAAGTATCTGTAACAGTGTAGCGCCAAACATAGCAAAATAGATGATATAGCATAAATAATCTTCAGAAATGCGTACTGATGATGGTTCAGATGGATGAATCAAATTATATGTTGGTTTATTTTTTCAGAAATGTTGGTGCCTAAACTGTCCTCCATATTGCATCACTAGAAGAAAATGAAAGTTTTGTAATAGCCCAGCCATTTCAATTTGACAAGATTTTCAGTGCTTTTGCAAAGCACAGTGGGCACATACTTTACTTTATCTTTTCATATCCAATTCAGCTGCGTGGTGAGAACTATTCATTTACAAGCATAAAGGAATGTTTTCCAACCAAGGTTGCAAATGGATTAGGGTCAGACCAGTCTACGCTACCACTATGTTTGCTTGGCATTTGTTAAAGAAAGTGGAAAAGCAACAGTAGTACCTCTTTCACTAGCTTTCTATTTAACACAGCTCCTAGAGAGGAACGGCGGACGCACCTTTCTTCTTTTCACCCTCAGGGGGGGAAAGTCCCTCACATGGAAGCTGGCGCTAAAAGGTCAAGCCACTCGCAATCTCGTGGAAACTCCACACTGCAGCTCCATTTCGGCAACAGGGCGCGCTCTGTCCGGTTATCTTCTCGATTTCTATAACATTTCCAAAACAGGCGAGGGGATATGAGGCCCAGATGTTTGCAGAATGTCAGGACAACGTTTTGACCTTTTTGATGGGCGTGAATAGAAATGGATATTTGTAGTGTTTGATGTCATGAAGGCAACCTTTTGTCTTTTACATTTGTGGTGGCCTTTTACCGTCTCACTGCTCGGTGTGCGTCTTGAATGGAGCCATTTTGGCTTTAGTTTTATTTTAGCTTTTTGGATATATGCTTATTGGTTTGTCATATTTTAGGCATATTTTAGTTTAGTCCCATTTTAAACACTAAATGAGAAACTCTGAATGGTTTTAGTTAAAAACTTAAAATTAGACTTTCAACAAATTATTTTAGGTCAATTAATAATAGAATAACATAATATAATAAAAATAATAATTTAAATAAATAAATCATAATAATAATACAAAAATAAAAACAAAATAAATAAAAACAAAATAAATGGGTCAATTGGAGTTTTCATGTATCAAGTGCTACAATTCATTAAAAAAAAAGTGCCTGCTACCCCTGCCAGTGGTGGAATGAGGTTTTGGGCTTGATTGGGGACTCGGGCCCCTAGTAGCCTGGACATTGGTTTAAATAGGGTTTAGGCCCTTGGTAGCCCCGCTATTGGTTTGAATGGGGCTTTGTCAATAGAATTGTGAAATTATTTATATATTTTTTTTTTTATGTCATGGAAACCTGGCATTTAAAAAAGGGGTGTGTAGACTTTTTCAATGTGATGTAAGTGTGAGTGGCTATGGAGTCTCAGCTACCCACGTCAAGTTCACACAGCGCGTCTCCGGCTGACATTGACGGGACGTTGTTGACGCGCTACGGCGGCGAGGAGAAGAGGTGAGGCGAGGATGAAGCGATACGGGCGTAAAGGGAAGCGTCGAGGCTGCAAGCGGCCTTTATCACCTCCGTGCACATTGGGGTGCCAGGTTATTGTGTCATTAATGCCGAGCAACTGAACCTTGATAATAGTTAAATTATGTAGGACGTGCAGGCACCTGCGCTTGGCAAAGTGCTTCGCCTGCTATGATCTGACTGAAAATTATAGCGTATATTTTATAAAAGTGTTTATTGAGGCAACGTGTAAGAGAGAATATCTCACTTTTTCCAATTTGTAGTCCAGACAAGTAATTGAATTTGACCCTTAAGCAATGTTCATAGATCATCAATCTTTGAGCAATTGTTTGTCTTGGACAAAGCAAGAACACGACAGTCCTTATTTTTTTAACAGCATGACGTAAGATATAAATGTTAGAGCTAAAATGACTGATATAACATATATATCCCAGAAATCTTAAAGATGATTTAATATTGCAAAATGGAACAACATGGACACAGCGTATACAGTGGTTGTTTAAAAATAATGTACAATGCTCCATTTGACTAACTACAGAGGCAGTTAAGAATGTATCATAAAGAAATAAGAAGAGTTAGGGCACATTTACCAAGTAGAAGGATGAAATAGTTGCAAAGTCAGCGGTGATAAGGTAGGTGTGTGTGTACACAGTGTATATTGTCCACATTGACTAAGGATCCCCGATGGAATAGCTTCATCTATCATCTGCTAATGGTGTTGGCCCAGAGTCAAATTTTGGGAGATATGGCTCTTTCTCTATCATTATGACTTAATGACTCCTGGATGTGTCTCCTTTAAGCTCTGCATGCTGTCTCAACTGTGAGATTTAGTGCTCCACTCCTACTGCATTTGGCAATGTAGCCGTGCCTCTGCAGGGCGTTTAACGCCATCCAACTCGTCCCTGTGAGACTTTTCCTCATAAAATCCTTATCATCTACTCATAAATGGTGATTTCAGTGAGATAAAAGCATGGAAATGGAAGAAAATGTCAAAGGATATGAGGCTATTTCATAATAGTCAAATGGAGGTTACGGTAAATAATAAAGGGAGTAGAAGAGTCGGATTGATAGGGATAACTTACTGTAAAAACTTCACTTATTCAGAGATAGGAAATTGGCACCCTTTTGTTGCATCTTGGTGCCGATGTTGAAGTTATTGAGGAGCTTCATTTAGTGCTTTGGCATCTGTAGGCAATTAGACACCTTTGGGGTGGCATCACTTACTCTGGATTCAGATTATTGAATTTCCATTATTTGTGGCAGGCCTGGATTCTCATCACCCATACATTGTGGCCCATTAAAAATAAATAAATAAAAAACAGCACTAGATTTGTACTAATATATATATATTTTGGGGTAGTCAGACTAAAAGGTAACAAATTTATCATTGTGACTGTTTTGGGTTGGGCCATTGTGTTATGGTCCTGTATTTGTCCCTTGTAATGATGATGATGTCAGTTGCTAAGCAGTTGCTATGGTCCTTGTGATTATGTTGTCAGTTTCTATGTAGTTGTTTTTTCCCTTGTGATGATGATGTTGGTTGTTATGCAGTTGCTATAGTCCTCGTGATTGTCGTCAGTTGCTATGCAGTTGCGTTGTCCCTTGTGATGATGTCTGTTGCTATGCAGTTGCTATGGTCCTTGTGATGTCAGTGGCTATGCAGTTGCTTTGTCCCTTGTAGTTATGTTGTCAGTTGCTATGCAGTTGCTTTGTCCCTTGTGGTGGTGTAAGGTGCTATGCAGTTGCTATGGTCCTTGTGATTATGTAGTCAGTTGCTGTGCAGTTGCTTTGTCCCTTGTGATGATGTAAATTGCTATGCAGTTGCTATGGTCCTTGTGATTATGTTGTCAGTTTCTATGCAGTTGCTTTGTCCCTCGTGATTAGGTTGTCAGTCCCTATGCAGTTGCTTTGCCCTTTGTGATGATGTTAGTTGCTATGCAGTTGATTTGTCCCTTGTGATGATGTCAGTTGTCATCTTGTGATGTTGTCAGTTGCTATGCAGTAGCTTTGTCCCTTGTGATTGTGTTGTCTGTTCCTATTCATTTGCTATGGTCCTTGTGATTATGTTGTCAGTTGCTATGGTCTTTGTGATTATGTTGTGAAGATGGTCCTAGCTAGAGCTACTACAATTTTGTGAGTATGTAGAGGTTTCTTTGAATCCAGCCCACTCGGGGTTCTTGGTAAAGGTTTCCCTGTCAAGTCTTTTCTTCGAGGCCATCCGAATCCAGCCCTGCTCTCTGTTGTTACTTTGTATTTTTGTTTGAGTCCGAGTCTTGTCTGCTTTTGGATCCAAATTCTGCACCTCACGTGACAATTATTACACCAACTGTAAGTGCTGGATATTAATGAGTGTTGAGGCCAGGGTCACTTCTTAATCTGGACCTAAACTGTAAGCACAGTGATGGGGCAGTCTGGTGGTTAACAGAACCACACACTAAAATAAACTCCTTCAAGAGCCACCCAAATATGAACACTCATCAATCTGACCAGCCTTCATTAAAGTGGCCTACCCTAAACTTTAATTACAGGATTTAAGTGCAGTCACTTGGACAAGAAAAGCCTGGGTGCTTGGGTGCAACTTGCTGAAGTACGCACACACATGCGCTCACACGTGCTCCAAATACTCATTTCAACATCTTTCCCCCCTCTAGGCAGGCAGCTGTACACAATTCCAAGTTTTGGAAGGAAGTCACAGGAGGCAAGCGAGACATCACCTGGGCGAGCGCAGTCTTGACCGATGGTCCCGCAAACACTCCCACAAATAAGCCCAAGGTTATTGTGTTATTTCCACAGTCTGATAGCAGATAAGATTAGGCTAACTCACGAGGGCAAACACTTCAATAATATCACCATACAAAGAATTAATTTTTGTTTACTTCCAAGCGCTGCCGTCCATTCTTTAAGCTGAGCAAAAATAATTACTCTGCCATTATGTGTGAGTCTTGCATTTGGAATATTAATTTATTCTATTTGTGTATACTTTGGAAAGCTACTTGACCACTGAATAGATCAAGATTACAAAAACTGTTTCATTCACTATGTATTCAATATCTTTGATATCAAGTTCAAGTTCTATGTAATCCAATACCAATTACAGTATGTTACTGGTGAGGCAAACCTGTGCTACTAGAACTACTATTGACATTACATAATTCTATTACTTAGTCTGGTGCTTCATTGATAGTACTAGTAGCATGCAAATGTCAACTAGTGCACAGTTTTGCCTCTCTAGTAACTTGTAGTTGTACACAGTTGGTGTCAAAGGTAACCTAATTATGGATAATTTATTATTATTTTTGGTTCAATTTGACCCAACTTTCTGGGTTGTATTGTACGAAACGACCCAATTTATTTAGTTGTTTTGGCCAAAAGGAACCAATGGGGAAACAACCCAGATAATTGGGTCAACTTGACCCAAATAATAGATAGGTCCATTTTTTACCCAAAATAGGTTATTTTTGACCCAAGTTTTATTTTATGTGTGCCTTAAACTGGATGTCATGTCAATGATATGGGTCTTGCTTAAACTAATTTCCATAGCACTTTATTCCATCCATCCATCCATCTATCCATCCATCTTCTACACTTTAAAAACAGTTGGGTCAAAAATAACCCAATTATGTGTCAAAAATGGACGGATCCTCTAGTCGGGTCAATTTGACCTAACTTTGAATCAATAAATGGGTCTTTTAGTTTAAAACAACTCATAAATATTGGTCGCATCCTTTACTTGGGTCAAAAAATTGGGTCATTTTGTATAAAACAACCCAGAAAGTTGGGTCAAATTGACACATAAAGTAGATTGGTCCATTTTTGATCCATAATTGGCTTACTGTTTTTAGAGTGTATACCTCTTACTATAAATAAATTTTGAACCTAACTTCCCTGCCTAAAAAGGTTTATGATTGGCCATAGATGCCACAAAATGACTACAAACAAGCCTTACTATTCTATTGGACACGGCAATGGCCTGTCTAAATAAAGCTCCTCCCCTTCACTTCAACATAATTTATTGGCACCAAGATGCCACAAGGTGCCAAAGCAATACTTTAATATAAGAGAGGGCTTTGGCCTGTGCA
This sequence comes from Vanacampus margaritifer, assembly GCF_051991255.1. Taxonomy (NCBI): domain Eukaryota; kingdom Metazoa; phylum Chordata; class Actinopteri; order Syngnathiformes; family Syngnathidae; genus Vanacampus; species Vanacampus margaritifer. The sequence continues at coordinate 9,848,632 of NC_135449.1, forward strand.
CAAAACGATGTGTATTTTTAAGTGAAGAACCGAAAAGTTGACAATTATGCAAATATATTTTAAAAAAATAATAATATTTAGCTTCCCCACTTAACCATATACAGTTTTCCTGCTAAATTCCTGACAACGGATGTTTTTATATTGATGCTAAATGTAGACGGCAGATCGTTATGTCTTGTGAGAGTAAACACAGGACAGCAGCAATCAAACAGATGGCCGCACTGTGCACAAAACTGAAGTATAATTGCCTTGACGTCCTACTGAAGGATTCTGAAGAAAACTACTCCGATTATTTTTGAAATCCTCCGGGATCATCTTAAAGAGCGCTAATTTGTCTGTGAATATTGCAATTGCTGCACAACTGATGATTGAGTAAACAAAAGCAGACGTTGATTCATTCCAATGTTTTAAGGAAGTGGATGACAAAGAATTAAGAGAAGAGCCTCTAGGGGTGTCTCAGAGCAATTTGCAGCAAAGCCTCATGAGAGGCGTGTGCTTTTCCGAAGTGATTAGTATGACAGTTTAAATGTGTGTGCGCTCAGTGTGTTTTGTGAAGGAGCGGCTGAGCAGAGGAGGGATGAGGGGAGAGGGAGCCAAGGGCAGCGTGAGGCTTATTGAGGCCAACAGAGGCCATTGTTATCTGTAATATCAATTCAAACGTTCTGTATCAGATGCAGCCGCTCAACGATGGAAATGAGACTTGTTCCTCGCTAAATCCTGGTCACGCCAAGGGCACATTCACACAAATGAATAGGCGCAAGGCAATATGGTGGCGCTTGCGATTCTGATGGTCGACACAGAGGAGCAGCGCCAAAGATGACGCCTTATTTCGCTTTCCAACCTCCTCCGACTCCAATGCTAATAAACACGTGGCGAACATTTTATTTCCATGCATTTTATTTCATGTTTTCATTAGAACGTCAACTATAAGCTTGTGTGATAAATCATTTGAGCTGTGGTTTGCTATTCTATTCTGGAAAAAAAACATTAAACTTCAAGTTTTTTTTTTAATATATATATAAAAAGAAAGTGGCCTTGAAATATGCCATCTTAGTAACATTACTTTATTTCTATTTCACTTGTCAGCATAATAGCATAAAATCAACAGCAGCACTCAAAGTACAGACCTCTACCATGGTTGAATCCTTTATTAGAACCATATTGTAACTTATTAAGTTATTATTATTGCTCTTAAATAAGTGTTCGTGCAATCGTAATTAATTACATCACTTCAATAGTTAACTCACAATTAATCACACATTTCTTATCTGTTCTAAATCTATGATAAAAATGTACAATAAATGTTTTTCTAAGTTTTCTTACTCTTAACATAAAAGTAGAAAAAATCTTAAACTAATAGAAATATGGCTGCATCTTTTAGTCAATGATACAGTTGTTTCATAATTCATAAAACTGAATTCAACTTAAAAAGACGTACTGTACTGTAATTAAAAAAAAAAAAGTTTGATATTGAATTGTGTTTAGGTCAATTTCCCTGCCACTAGATGGCATAATTGCATTTGATAGACGGTAACAGCTCAGTGCATTTTTTTTCATATTAAGAGCTATCTAATCTTTAACATGAAGTAACTTGTGAAATTCTGCACATTTTTAAAATTGTAAAATACAACTTGACCGCTAGCTCCACAAATATATGCATTATTATTACATTTATTACTGCTATATTTTGACATGGACGTGTCTGCTGCATTGCGACTGGAATTCCCCCAGTACAGGCTGGTCATTAATCGCGTGTTAAAATAATTTGTGCCGTTAAAGGAACTTTAAATTAAATCTAAATGAACGCACTAATTATGACACCCCTAATAAATATATATTGAAATACAACTACAGTAAATTGAATCTAATGACATCATAAAAATATTAAATATTTTAGATGTACTTCAAATGTATTGTATTTGAAATTTAAGCATTTTAGCCAGAAGCATAAAGTCGATGCACATAATTTGCTTGTGTGGGCCATATAAAATGATGTGGCGGGCCAGATGTGGCCCCCAGACCTTGAATTTGACATCTGACCCCTCTCCTATGAAAAAATAATATCCCTGGTGGAAGGAAATCTGTTTTCAAAAAGTTAAAAGTTCTGCCATGTAATCAGCATCCAGCCAACCTGAAAACCTTCATGTTGACTGCAACCATCTTGTCTCCTTGTCAGTCTTGATCCAGTAACACACCAGTAAGAATTCCATGTGACCATGAAGCCGTGAATCTTGCTCTCTCCTCTTTGCTATCTCACCAGGATCCGGTGTGGAACATCCAGGATATAAATCTTGTGAATTTACAACCTGTGCTGCAGTCAGCTATCTGTTCCGATGCCCTCCACCTCCTCCTGATCTTGTCTGTGTAAAGCCTGGTCGCCTTTAATACTGTTGTCACACCACATATCAGCGGATGTTGTTTGCTCTGTCACTCTGTTACTGTATGGCATTCTCTGTGATAAGGACCTCTGAGGAAAAAAATAGCTGGCACAGAAAATTGAAAATTGAAAAATGACAAAAAAAAACGCTGTCAACAAAAGTGAGCAAACCCTTAAGTGAAAATGTTACTTTGAACCTAATTAGTTGAAAGATTAAAAAAACAAATGCTGGCAACAAAAAGTGAGCAAACCCCTAAGCACAAATGTCAAAACTGGACCCAATTAGCCGAAATAAAGAAAACAAAACACGCTGGCAACAAAAGTGAGCAAACCCTTAAGTGAAAATGTTACTTTGGGCCCAATTAATCGAAAGATAAAAAATAAAAAAAACGCCGGCAACAAAAGTGAGCAAATCACCCCTAAGCAAAAATATCATAACAGGGCCCAGTTACCAAAATAAAGACAAAAACGCTAGCAGCAAAAGTGAGCAAACCTTTAAGTGAAAATGTCCTAACTAGGCCCAATTAGCTGAAATAAAGATGAAAAACGCTGGCAACAATAGTGAACAAACTTGTAGGTACAAATGTCTAAATTGGACCTAATTAGCCTAAAGAAAGATGGGGGAAAAAACGAAATGATGGCAACAAATGTGAGCAAACACCTAAGTGAAAATGTCAAAACTGGGTTCAATTAGCCGAAATAAAGATGAAAAAAACGCTACCAACAAAAGTGAGCAAACCCCTAAATGAAAATGTTAATTTGGGCACAATCAGCCGAATGACGGGGGGGAAACGCGGGCAACAAAAGTGAGCAAACCCCTAAATGAAAATGTCAAAACTGGACCCAATTAGCTGAAAGAAAGACAATGAAAAGAAATATAATTTGTTGGGAACTACCTCCAACCACCCCTAATTCAGGATCATCGCTGTTTGTACAACTTCCCAATAACAGAGAGAGAATTATTTATTTAATTATCTTGCCAACAGTTATCCCACAACAATCCTCTCCTATTACCACATGTAAGCCTCTAATATCATTTGACAGCCAATGAAATTTGATTTTTTTTCCGTCACAGCCGCGCGTCCAAACGGTGGCTGAGCCGGAACCGAGCGGCTCGTCTGGATTTTTCCCGCCGAAAGGCCGGGCAGCAATCACATCAGACAGGGCCTTGTGAGTAACCACTGACCCATCGACCGCTGTGATCCATGGCTGACTGACATCAATACACATTCATCAGGGATCGTTTTGGCTGCCATGACGTGAGGACAGGCAACAAGCATCACTTTGTCCTCTACTCTGACACCAAACACCATGATCGGGGAATCAGTCCATTGGAACCTGTTTGGAAATTAGACACTGGTTACCTTCACTTAGACAGAAATGAATAGACTATGGAGCTTTTTGTAAATATAACCAGAGTTAGATAATATATTATTACACACATAATTATGTCTAAGGGTCATTTTCATATCATTTAATCAATACTGGTAAAAGACACTTCTAAAAATGTTACTTTCAGTTATCAACTTCCTTGCAGAGTTTGAAGCAAACATGGTGAATGACCATTTAGCTGTTATGCTGCACACATATACAAGGTGTAGCCAATTTGTTTTATTCCAGGTATCTCAATGTTGGTTAATATCAGATTACAGTCATCGCCTTCAGTTGAAATCTTGAACCCACGATTTATTCGCGCTCATAGGCAGTCCAACAGTCTTCCCTCTGTCTCAAACAATAAACAATCCCGTGATACTCCGTGCTTCCCTCTGCACTATTAAGCAGTCCAGCTGGGTGCAGCTAGGTTCAGTTTCCGCTTGTTTCATTTAGCATCTCCGTCAGCCTCATTAGCATTCCCAACCAGTGTTTTGCTCTTAAGTCATCTCTGCTTTTTTTTCTTTCTTCCCCCTTATGACTCTTTCCTTTCACCAACTACTTAAGCAATACACAACCTCCACTCTCTTAGGCCTCCTTCAATTAGAAGATAATCTAAGACGTAATCACAAACGGAATGATGGCTCACCTGTGCATGTACGCCACATTGTCTGTTACCTGCTTCCTGCCCAGAGTTTAAAGCAAACACGGTGAATCTGCATTTAGCTGTCATGCTGCACGCAAATGGAATAAGATGCCAACAGAAGTGAAGTTGGCCCCAAGTAAAAATCGAAGCCCCCAATAGCAGTCCCTTCCAAAAGTCTTGGAATGACAAGGTCAATTCCTTTGTTTTTGTTGTATACCAAAGATAATTTGGTTTCAAATCAAAAGTTAAACTTGTGCACTTTTTCACCCTGATAAAGTTTTTTGTGCCATTGTTTTGTTGCATGATTAATTATTTAATGATTAGTTTAGTTGCATTTGTCTGTAAATTGACAAACAAAATGGTTTTGTAGACTTAAGCATTCTTCTACTTCAAAACAAATACAATAAGCAGAATTGAGGATGAAATAAAAATAGATGAACTCTAAACTAAATAAAGTAAGAAAACAAGTTTAGGCTATAAGCTATTTACTATATGAGAGTCTTACGTCAACAGTTGTACAATTAGTGCAAAGTGGAAAATGTAAAAATGGCAGCAATATTCAATAATGTAATGTCATTTAATGGACCATAAATAATGTACAGTGTAAAAAAAAACCCTAAAATGATGGACATTAAAATAATGAAATGTAAAAAATGTGCAAATCATAGTCACATTCTGCAGTCATATTTGAATATTGAGTGCAAGTTGAGATGTATGAATATGGATTATAATGCAAAATCTGTATAGTGTGTATACTAATTTCGTGAATACGTGGCTAAAACTGTAGTGGCATAATTGTGCTATTAATTTTTGATTTCTTGTGGGCCGAGGTCAAAGTGCGCAAGAACTTAATTACCATTCATTTGTGTTCACAATTTTAAAACCACAACGTTTTTTTTTTTACATATTTTAACGATGTAACCTGGGTTCAATCAAACCAGGGGTTCGGTCAGTCAATCTCAGCTGGGAAATAAAATACGCTATTATTATTAGCACTGAAATGGACTCTCAGTTCTTTTGGTCACGTAAATGAATATCTATCTTTCGGTTTTCCGAGCAAGCAAAGAAGCCTGCGACGTCTTTGAAACATACTGAAGCAGATCGAGGGGCAGAAAGGGAGCGGCTTGCGGTGACTGATGAGCCTCCTAATAGGCCTGCCTAATGTTTCATTGATGGACTGACTTGTCTCCATGGAGGCATTTCAGAAGGATTCCGGCAGATGAATTTCACGTCGGAAAAAAAAAGAAGCTGCACTGTATGAGCCAGGCTAAATATTGGGCAGAAAAAAGACGCCCTCTTCCTGCACAGCCGGGATGTGCAGGTTATTCCAAGAGGCGCACAGAGAATCATTTATGTCTCTCTCTCTCTCTTTTTCCCTCCCGCTGGATGAATCCGAGTTCAGCCAATCTGCGCGCAGTGACGCAGCGCGAGAGGCAGGATCTCGCCTCGACTCCACCATCATATTTAACACACCCACCCAGATGCTCACTTGCTACAAGGCGTGCTTCTTTCTCCTCTCCGGTCCAGCTGCAAGCCCTGAAGGTGTTCCGCTCCCTCCCTCGCCTTGTTACCTGTGCAAACAGAGCCGCCAACGTTGGAGAAGTGTGAACCTGGACGAGAGCTGCTTTTCCGGAGACGCGCGCGTCGAAACACTTGCGGGGACTTTGCCGTAAAAAAAAAAGAAAAAAGCGCTTGATAGTGAAGAGCCGAGCTTGTGTTTTTATGCACGGACGTTGGATCGATCCGGACTTTCCAGTTGGACGGATCCATATTAGGTTCCGCGTTCGGCCCGATGTGTTTGGAGAGGCGCGTGACGACGATGTGGCTTGCGCAAATCGACCGTTGGTTTGAACCCGGTCCAGGTGGACGCTGGCTGATGAACCTTTGAATAATCAAACACAAAAGCTTTGGAAGAAAACAACCCCCAATAGGATTCTGATGCTGAAACCAAAACGCTTGAACACTGAATCCTCTACTCAAGACGGCAAGTGAAGATGGGTCATTGGTGTTTAATGTATATTTCATTAGACTGGCGTCCAGTCTGATTAACATCATCAGTGATGTAGTCAGCCTGTGCATATGCGTGCTCATCATCTGCAGTAAATACTCACATCTGCTCAAAAGGGAGACCATGAAGATGATCCTCCTGCGTAAATTCCGCGTTTTAATCCTCTTGGTGTTCCTGGTGGCGTGCTCCATGCACATCATGATAGACTTGCTGCCCAAGCTGGAGATGCAAGGCGTGGGAGGCTGCTCCTGCGCGCACACGCCCAGCGAGGCGCCCCGCAGCTGGGCCAAGCAAGGCTGGCCCAACAAGCACACGCTGCGCATCCTGCAGGACTTCAGCAACGAGCCCAGCGCCTCCAACGTCTCGTCACATTCGCTGGAGAAGGGACCCGCTGCCGGGGACAAGTCTCCGGGCTTCAGGAGGCCGGAGGTCAGGAAGAGGCAGTTCATCCACGACGCGGCAGTCGGCAAGAACACGCCGGCCAAAGGTTCGAGGCTGGCCGCCCTCTATGAGCACCCTTTGTATAAGAGGTCCTTGCCTACCCTCACGGATGAGGACACGCTGTTCAACGTCAACACAGACATTCGATTTGACCCCGTAGCAGCTGAACAGGAGTGGTTAAGTATTTCTTTTATTTATAATCATGAATCAAGAAAGTGGTCTGTGGTTTTGATTCTCAACTCTAGTCTTTGTGTGAATTTTGCATGTTCTCTCTGGGTTCTTCCCAGATTCCATAAACGTGTGTAATATCTGTAAAAAGCCAAGAAAAACTGGTTCAGAATTCAGGCTAAAATGAAAATAATAAATCTATTTCTCAAGAAATATGAAATAGCCCATTTTTATTCGCTTTAGAGGACCAGACAAGGTGATGTGATGGCCGGCATGTGGCCCACGGGCCTCATGTTTGCCACCAGTGCTCAACTTCACATCGCTGTGAATGATGCAGTGGTTCTCAACCCCGGTTCTGGAGTACCCCTATCCAGCCCGTTTTCCATGTCTCCCTCAGCCAACATAGCTGAGGATTGTTATCAGGCTTCATGCAGTGCTTGCTGATTAGATGATTGTTTGAAACAGCTGTGTTGGCAGTCAAAGAGTTAAAGAAACTGTCATCTCACACCTGCTCACATTTAAAGACCAGTTGTAGAGTTTTTAGTCACCGCCTCAGTCTTAGACTGAGATTTTACAAAGACAGAATTTTTACACCGTCAGTTTTGTTAGCGCTCATCTATTGGTTGTTGGTTGTGCCACATCAGCGTAAAACGGAAAGTTGTTGTGATTATATCAAACAGTCTTGTCCAAGGTCATCTGGGATCAAGAATGGGGTCCATCTCATTTGCGACTGATGCCACGCCGACAAGATTATACTGTACTTGTGTACAGCACGACACCTGTCTAAAAAAATAACCGACAATCCTCTCACGCAGGAATGGCGAAGGCAATCCCGAGGAGCTCAGCCCGACTGGAGAACTGACGGCCGACTCTTATCCCAACTGGCTGCGCTTCCACATTGGAATTAATCGTTACGAGCTCTACTCCATGCACAACCCTGCCATCGACGCTCTGCTGAAGGATCTGGTCCACCAGAAGATCACCAGCGTGGGTGAGTCGCAAGGTTCCATTCTTTGGTTTGGCGTTTCATGTCGTTTAGAGTTTCGCATTGGACAGTTGTTATTGGCACCTGCGCTTGCACCTGGGGTACCAGGATCTGTTGCTTGGTTAATGGTTCTCTCCATTGTCGTCGTTTTGTTTTCATCCCTTGGTTGAATTCATTGGCAGGTTCCACCATATCACACTGCTAATGTATGACATCATGACCATTTTGCAGATAGGATTTACAGTTCTAAAAATTGTAGCACTTGGCGGAAATGTGAACACACAACAGGTCTCCAGCCAAATGCACTTTTAACCTCAATCAGCCTTTTTGCTGGTTTGGTTTACGTTGCAATTGTTTCTATTGTCCCTTCTTCATATTAGCTTTTGAATTGCTAGACTCGCTCAATTTGCCATTGCAAATCGTGCAGTTAGGATGCTGACTCGCTTCACTCAACTCAACTATATTTATAGAGTGCCACTGTTTTCTTAAGAGGGAACACAAGGGCAGAAGATCCAATGAAAACGGCAGAGGCCCCAGAATTGAACCCTGTGGAGCACCATACATTCCGTTATACAGTGATACTTCGCGGTTCAGTATTGCAGATTTTTATTTGGGCTCATTTATGCTGCTATTTTTGTCCTTTTTTTTTGGGGGGGGGGGGGTAATATTTGAGTAAATAAAAACAGCTCTGTCTTTCATTCAACACAATCTATTACATTTTTTAAAATAATCCATATTTGGCTAATGAATAAACGTGTACTAAGTTATTTATATACAGTATATATATATTTATATATATATATTATATATTAGATATTATATATATATAATATATACTTATATATATATATATATAATATATATTTATATATATATATATATATAATATATATTTATATATATATATATATATATTATATATATATATACATATATGTATATATATATATATATATATATATATGTATATTATATATACTGATTATATATAATATATATATAAAAAATAAAATACGTTTAAAAAATGTTGACATTTTTCTTCTTTTAATTCTTCTTAGCAAGTCAGAAGAACAGACCACATAAAGTAAGGCAAATGTGTGTGTCTACCTAATTGCTGACAGTGTGTGTTACTGAGGTCAAGGAGTGGAAGGAGCAGGAGGAGGCTGCTAAGTGACAAATGCGGTGCTCAAGCACCGACATTACGAACACACTCAAGCACACATGCAAGGATGCATAAAGACGGAAGCCGCCCGCAGGCTTGTCAAACAACACAATCCGGGTCTGATCAGCCGAGGGCCAAATCTTCTCTCATGCGGTCTCAAAGCACAGTAGCAGAATGCATCAAGCCCCGAAAAACACCTGCAAACTTTCCCACAGCTCGTCTGCAGTTTGATTTCAAATCAAATGCTTTTTGATCGACAAGCGTGATGTAAATCAGGCACTCCGCAGAGAGCTGAAAAGTCTCCGACTGAGAAAGTAGACACCTGACAGAGCTGGTGTTTTTTTTTTTTTCAAACTCAGGAGGGATTGTCTTCCTGTTTGGCTCAGTCCAGTTCCCAAATTCCAGGAGTGCTTCTTGCCTCAGGGTCGCTCATGTTGCAGTAACTCTTAAAGGGGATTGCAGGATTCCGCCTTTGAGAAAGCTCCAAGTGGCCTTTAGCGAAGACGAAGAACTTACCTGGGAGTTTGCATGAAGTGTTACAAAAGAAACATTTCTGGATTTCTTTGCAATTTTTCCTTTCTGCTCCAATTTCTGACTCGCTGTTGCGTGATTTCCTCTCCCTCTTACTTTCTAACTCTCCGCCTGGGTGGATCGAGGAAGGCGCACTCTAGCCAGTTAAATACATGGTGACTGGGTAATTACAGAGCCGTGACACAGGCCCGGGGCACAACACCAACATAAGCTAGCAGCACTGTGTTATTATCTGAACTTAAGGATAGCAATGCTTGCATGTATTATATACCAACAAGTTCTTTTTCATTAGCAAAGACAGCAAATATAGGGAAATTGGGATTTATTTATTTTTTCCTTTTAAGTCGAAATGGAAATAGAAATAATTTGTTCCAGAGTCCACATGTCACCATCATAGTGATTTTATTATTCATATAGATAAACAACTGAGAAAATTGTGTCTTATAATTTTATGTGGCTGTGTTCAGAATTAACCAACAACATTCAATCTAATGTTAAATGGGAGTCAGAATGAAATGTTTATACCACAGAAACTTGGCATTTGAGCAGAGGTGTGTAGACTTTTTATATCCACGATCTCTCATCTATGGATAGATAGATGGATGGTAGTAGTTATTAGGCCACTTCCTGTTGAAATCAGGTCACTTCCAGGTCACTTCCTGTTGATTTTAGGCCACTTCCTGTTTAAATCAGGTCACTTCCTGCTGCAATCTAACTTAACCCTTAAGCCAAAGAAAAAGCAAATCATTTGATGCATGCTCAACTGAGGTCTCATCACATTTTCTTTCTTTTGGCAGTATCTGTGTAGCATTGGATTATTTTGTTGCTTTGTAGTCCTTATAAAATTAAATGGGAAAAAAATACTCTAAATTTTTATTCCAACCCAATCTTTTTCCTTGATTATGATGAGCTGAAAATGACACGATAGGGCCCGATTTCCGATCACGTGATCAAGATCGGGACATCCCTAATATGCTCCAGACAAACCATTTTTGTTCACAGATGGCAGTTTGCTGACATTTCCATTTATTTCAATGGGGGAGAAAAATGATTTGATATGCAGTGTATTTGTGGCAGATTTTTTTTCCAATATTTTTTTCATTTTCTTTCTTTTTATTTAAATTTTTTTGTTATTATTTTTTGCTCGGGTGGGCAGCCCTGTTTTTTTTTCCTAAAAGAAAATAATGTCTATAGAAAGCTTACCTCCATTTTTTCAAGAATTTATGGTGTCAAAAAGGAGTTTTATTTATCTATATTTTTAGTTCATTTATAGTGGGCATCAACACTTTTTTTCCCTTTTTTTTTTTTTTGCTAGTCCGGGTATGAATTAAACTCAATAGTCAAGGTACCACTGTAAAACTATAGGGATTGATGAGTTCTGATACCGATACCTGGCCTTCTTTCAAGGTATGGATACTCGCGACGGGTACCTCATTTTTTTCAATGGAAAAATGCGATAGATCTTTCTTTACAAATGATCTGTCATTGTTTTTTGAGGGGTGTTTTTGGAATGTTGGATCGCTACTGCTCTTGATTCAAAGTATGTAACAACCAAATGAAAACCTTGATTGTCAAGGTTGTTCCTTGGCCCAAGGCCTCCTAAACCAAGCTTTGCAAAATGAACCGGTGTTTAGAGAAAAACAAGAAAGGAAAAGCCACTTTGCTTATTTTGCAAATCACAAAGTCCTGGTGCTGGTAGGCCGGACCCACGGGCGCCTTTTGTAATGCAGTGTCATGTTCCGAGGAGGACGATTAGGAACACAGAGAGCAAGAGCAAGAGGACGCTGGCTTTTATGGCCGCAGTGAACATTAGAGAGACTCCGACCACACACACCAGAGGATTAGATTAGATTTGAGGACATTAAGCTTTCATATTTACCTTTCTTTTCTAAAATATCGACTTTAATATCTAATAGTTTGCGTTCCAGCAATAGAAATATGTTTGTACATTGACACATGTATTGTGATGCTTCTTTGGTTCCATTATTGATGTAAACAGGCTTTGCTCCTGCTTTGTTAATGCGTCCAACATCAGTGGAGCCCGGCGGGCACAAATGCAGAGTTCTTCTTATCATACTTAATAGGTTTATTAAGCCTTGTTTAATTTTTTTGCGGCTTTATGAGGAAAGCTTTTTAGAAAACGGCTGAAACAGAGGCTTTGGATGATACGGAGCTTAACGGAGTTTAAGTCGGGCATCGTTTTGTTTACCTGTTTTGTAAAACAAAAAATGATTAACTCATTGGATTAAATTGAACAAGGGGATTTTTTTGTGTGTTTGTGGGATATGTTCATTAAAGCATAATTAACAGCGTGATGAGAAATTTTTAGCCACTGTAATTTGAATATAATCATGTTTTTAAAATAATCAGTTTTTTAATTCTTAGAAAATATTGCATTGCATTTTTTCAGTTTTTTATTCTTAAGAAAATAATATTGCATTGTATTTTTCAGTTTTTTTATTCTAAATAAAATAATGTTGCATTTTATTTTATTTTATTAGTTATTTATTTTAAAGAAAATAATCTTGCATTCTGTTTTCTTATTAAGAAAAATCTTGCATTCTTTTTTTTTCTGTTTTTCATTCTTAAAAAAATTATTTCTATTTTTTCTTGTTTTTAAATGTAGAATATAATCTTGCATTCTAGTTAGTTTTTTATTCTTAAAAAAGTAAATCTTGCATTCAATTTTTTTTGTGCTTTACTCCAACAGCGATGAAATCTGGTGGCACCCAACTCAAGCTCATTCTGACCTTCCAGAACTACGGCCAGGCTCTCTTCAAGCCCATGAAGTAAGGCAGCTATTCATTTTGTATACATTTTCCAGAATTTCCCCCCAGAAAACTTGCTCACCCGCCACTTTTATAAAGCACTGGGGGAAACACTGCTTTTTATGACTTGTTCTTCAATAATGTACATTATTGTGGGAATGCAGAAAGCACAAAAATAAGGACTGGTAATCAGTGTTCAAACAACGCTTGGACAACTCTTCCGTTAGTGCAGCGGAGCTTTGACCGGGAAACAGGAGGCGATGGTTCGAATCCCATTTTAGACAGATTGCAGTTCAGGTGTTATTTTTATTGATTTATCTTCCAACTACAAATAATACTTTGTTATTTTCACATCATTTATCTTTCAATTTACTTCATAAGCGTTCAAGCTCACCATCTCAGTGAACCAGTGGTAGAGTGTCCGCCCTGAGACTGGGAGGTCGTGGGTTCGGTCCCCGGCCGGGTCATACCAAAGACTATAAAAATGGGACCCATTTGACTTTCTGCTTGACACTCAGCGTTAAGGGTTGGAATTGGGGGGGGTTAGATCACCAAAGGATTCCAGAGCGCGGGTCCTGCTGCTGCTCACCGCTCCCTCAGGGTTTTTGTGTGTGACAATCAGTAGTACTTTCTTCAGCTTTCCCACGCAATTTCTGCAGAAATTGCACTTTGTCTAGTCTATGTATGAAATTGACTATTCTCTTGTCTGGTCATGGTCCAATTTTTATTTTCAAATATTTTTTGTGTGAATTTTCAGTCTCTTTTTTTTTTGTGTTACGCTAAAATTGGACTTTTAAGTTTTGGCGCATAGCAGCCCTAGCTCGGGTCATTATAGCCATTATAGCATTTCATGCTCTGAAACGCAACATCCCGGCATTTTACTTAAAAAGAAAATATGCTTAAAACGTATGACTTCCTTTAAGTAATTGGTCCTATGAACGAGTGTTCTTAAAAAAAAGATGAAGCACAATTAAGATGATGAAGACAAGACGGTAGCTGTAAGGCCGCTTGATACGTCTCCATTACGCCTTAAAGAGCTGCTGGTAATTCGCCATGGATTGACTCATAAAGTGAATGAAAAGGCTGCTGAAAGAAAATGACTTAATGTGATCTCGCACGCCGCCTGTGATGGACAATTTAACAGCTGCTTTTTAGCGCTAATACCATATAATAAGTGTACTTTTTGGCTTAGCGCCCAGTCGGAGTTGAAAGCCGACTCCTTTCAGATGTCTCTCCCTCCATACAGTACGTGCTGCCATTTTGCATTTTATTGAGCATTCTGTTTTCAAAACCGGGCGTGATCTGCTCAGCGCTTTTGTGTTTTGGTTGCTCCTCCTCTTGCCATGTCAAAAGTCAGGCGGGTGAATGACCCTTAATGAGGTGAACAGGAATGAAAAGCATACTTTTGTTTCCCCGCGCAGCCGCCTCGGCTTAACTTGTTGAGATAAGTAAAGCCCACCCGCAGCTGGATACAGTGAAAAGTTTGATTCATTCACGTTGCCTTTCTCTCTCCATGGTGTCGCATTTGGATGATAACACATCCCGAGAGAAGTACTCTTTGCTCCTAATCCTTCCTCAATTTGTGGATTTAAATGTCACCCGTCTTTTGTTATGCTGATTGTAATTGAATTGCGAGTTAACGGCGTCCTCTACGCGGCCTCCCCGTGTTTGGCCCCGGCTTGTCAGCGTACGAAGCGAGGTTAAGCTCGCGCTTGATCTGTAGCGGGGACGTTCCCAGACGATTGTAATTACCGCTTCTGTCGCATGACACTAAGTCAGGCCCGGGCGCAACGAGCCTGAAATCACACTGACGCGCCGAGAAGACGAGAAATGAGAAGGAGGGGGTTGGACGTGAGGTGAGACGATTCAAGTGGATTGCGGTGTGGAGTTCAAATCCGGAGATTAGTGCTAAGCATTGCCTTGAATTTGAACACAAACGTGTAGAAGTGGAAAAAGTATCCACACTTGCGGATTTCAATGTTTGTGTAACACTTAAGTGACAATAACACATGTTTAAATTTACTTTGGAATTGAACTAATTTCCTCTCAAAAACATATAAAAAATATATTTTTTAAATATTGCCCTGGTCCCAAAAACGTTTTTTTTTTACGATTTTTTTTTAAATGCTAGAGCATACAGTAGGCTTTGAAGAGGTGTAAACACCTACCATGTTAAGTTTAAGTACATATAAAATAAAATAAAAAGCATTATTCTTCTGTTTTAATTCCTCTTAAGTCAGTGTCCCATCACAGAGCTATTTTTAGAGCAGACCCACGGGCTACTCATGTTATCCTTGGGACTAACAAGTACACGCTGGCACAAAAAAGTCTATGCTATAAGGATTGATTAAACACCTTTAATGAAAATTAATGTCTTACGTATATAAAATAAGGCTTTGCAATCAACAAGCGTCAAAAATATGATTGAAAAATGGATTGTACTACATTTAGCATTTTCTGTGCCTACACATATCGACATGTTTGAACTATGAAAATACTTGCTTATAGAATACATTTGTGACAGTGAGGCTCTCTAATGATGCCATGCCAGCTTGAAGCTCCAGATATCTGAATCCCGCCATTTGCATCAGGGACGTCACATCCACGCGCCCACGTCCTCTTTGATTGGGCGTGTCACAGAGACGGCGGCGTCACGCGTGCCCGTCAGCCAGGAAGTCGACCGGGCGTGCGCGGCGTGTCTGGCTGATCATATCGATCCGGCCATCCGAATCGGTGGAAAACAGCCCCGGCTTTAGTATTCGCCACCATCCGCTGTCTTGCTCTAGGATTTCTGTCTTGCACATTTTGGCTCTAAGACACACATGCAGGAATCAATACGGAGGCTGTGTATATTGACACTGGCTGTATTTTATTTTCTCTGCTTTGCTTTTCAAACAGCTGCAGGAACTGCTTTTCCTCTGGAAAGGTTCCTTTGTGTGTCTGGGCAGGCTGTGTTTTTTATTACTATTTGTTTACTACAATAGGATGGCAGAGACTAAATTTTTAGAGGTGAGGTGAATAGGAATTTGTTCATTTTTCATTATTTGGTCATGTTGAAAGATTATTTTCAAGGCTGGATTAGGGCTACAACTAACAATTATTTTAGTAATCCTTTAATCTGTCCATTATTTTTGATTAATCACATTTTTTTTAATTGTTTAAAAAAAAAAGGCAATGCTGGAAATGTACAAACATAAATTGATTATGATTCAGTTGCTGATTTGGGTCTGTAACATATATCAGAAAATCAGCAAGAATATAGATCATTGTTCTCTGAATAAAAATCAGATATTCACATTTTTAATTTTGATCCAATACGAAGATAATAAGTTGATTTACTCTCAAAGTCTGAAATTTTAAGCATTTGGAGGATTTTAAGTTGAACAAGGTGCCGAAAAGATTAATAATTTTTTTTAAAAGCTGTAATTTGATCGATTATTCTTTGAGTTATCAATTAGTAATTGATTACTCGATTAGTAATTGATTGTACCTCTTTGTTCAAATGACCAAATTTTCGCATTTTGTTGCATTTTATCCCAAAAAAGCTGTAATTTGATAATTGATTATTAGTTGATGAGTAATCAATTAGTAATCGATACCTCTTTGTTGTTCTAATGAGCCAATTTTCGCATTTGCAGGATCAAACCTGTCATTGAGAGCCATTAGTGATGTATACACTAGGGATGGCCACAAATGATTATTCACTCATTCACTGCCATTGACGGCTATAGACGTCAAAAATTCATTTGAACTATGTCTATTAGTTTAACATTTTTTCCATTTTTGTTAACAAGAGTATGAAAACCTAGAAAAAAATATTGTACATTTAGAACATATAAAAAAAAATATTTAAAATGTAATTAATCGTGAGTTAATTACAATTTTAAAAAATTATCGCCTGATGCGATTAAAAAAAAAAAAAGATTATTAAAAATTCAGGGCGTCCGGGGATTAAAATTTGTAAATTGTAATGAATCGCATGACTTCACTAGTTAACTCACGATTAATCACAAAGTTTATATCTGTTCTAAATGTACAATAAAAAAAAAAGATACGTTTTCATACTCTTGTTAAACAAAAATGGAAAAAAATGTTAAACTAATAGCAATAGTTCCAATAAATTTTTGATGTCTATAGCCGTCAATGGCAGTGAATGAGTTAAAAAATCACTCCCGTGCAATTGATAATTGGTTAATGGTGTCTTAAAGCACTTGCGGCAAAGTGTACTGCACTACCACTCTTGTTGTTGATTCTAGTTTGCAGAACATGACATCAGCTTTGGGATGTTGAGTTACATTCATGCCGACTTTCTTTATGGCAAATCCACCCCAATTTCTGCCCGCGTGAGTTTCTGTCCCCAAAAGTTGTTTACTTGCACTTTAGGCTTCCGTGGGCGTGTGTTGTTTCAGGTGTTCATGATCTATGATAGCACTTTTGGATTCAAATGTTGTGTTTCGGGTGGAGGAGGTTGGAGACATTCTAGCAGATGATGTCAAAGAGGACTCCACCCAATGACAGTGCATCTGCGGTGTTTTTTTTTTTTACAACTCAACTGAGGTTTGGCAACATTTCACACCGCCAGCAGCTTGATGAAGTGACTCACTATAACATGCTTACAATAATGCATGTTGAACTTGTAAATATTTGTATAATAGCCTTTCATTGACTGTCCTTGGTGCCGGCAGTGTTTTGCTGTCACATTTTGCCATGTTGCAACAAGCTCTTTTTGCCAGTGTTTTCAACAGGCTCGGGAATAATGACAAAACTTAGCTATATTCTAATGCTAATTGCTATAAAATGGAAATAGATAAATAAATTTTTTTTTTTTTTCCTGATGAAAGAGGAGACTCTAATCTTTCCATGTTTTTATAGCAATAGAACAGAATATTCTGCGGGCCTTGCAAAACCCGTCAAAATCCAGTAAAACAGCCAGGAGCGAAGGGGGTTGCTTCAGTGGGAATTGAATTGAAATTGTACTTCTGTTCTGAGCGCTAACTTTATTTGCAGTTGAATTTTCTTTTCAGGTCTTCCTGGCCTCTGTCTTTAATTTGCACCATTATGGCTTTGTGCCCGAGTTATTTCAGGCGAGATGATTGTAATATTTACAGTGAAATTAGCGTGGGAGCACACAAAGCCCATCGGATGATGAGTGCAGATGATAGCGGAAAGGGCGGGGGAACGGCCGATGATTGATGTAATGATGGTCTTGCGCCGCTTCCTGCTCCCGCTTAATTGTAGCGCTTGCCAATCAGCCGGCCGGCTCGGTCTCATCCCAATCAATGGGAGTATTCTTACCCGACCCGCCGCCGCCGGCTGGATCTCCCAATGGGCGCCATCCATAATTGTGCTGAATCGGGGGGGGCGTGAGTCATCTTTGATTGACGCTGTGGGGAGATGGGAGGCGGGGCTACATAATGTGGCTTAGTTTGTGTCAATAATGTCTTGACAAAGGCGTAAACAATAGCATGGAGGAAATGGCTGTGTTAAATGTGAGAAGTATTGTAGCGTACAGGAAGTGATGCTGCGTCCTCTGTGGGAGGCGTCACAATCAGTTTTGACGTATCGGCGCTTTGCTCGTGGGGACGTTGCGGTCGTTCGGGACGGGGGGGACATTTACCCACAACTTGCTGCTCTTCTCTCTCTTTCTTTTTCTTTTTCTTTCATTTTTTTCTTTTCTTTTTCTTACTTTTTGTTTCTTTCTTTCTTTCATTCATTCTTTCTTTCTTTCTCTCTTTTTCTTTTTTCTATCTTTCTTTTTCTTTCTCTTTCCTTCTTTTCCTTTCTATCTTTCTTTCTTTCATTCTTTTTCTTTCTTTCTCTCTCTTTCATTCATTCTTTCTTTCTTTCTCTCTTTTTATTTTTTCTCTTTCTTTTTCTTTCTCTTTCTTTTTCTTTCTCTTTCCTTCTTTTCCTTTCTATCTTTCTTTCTTTCATTCTTTTTCTTTCTCTCTCTTTCTTTCCTTCTTTCTTTCTTTCTTTCTCTCTATCTTTCTTTTTCTTTCATTTGTTCATTCTTTTGTTCTTTCTTTCTCTCCCTCTCTTTTTTCTTTCTTTCTTTTTTTGTTTTAATAATCTGCTTTTAATTTGAAACGATTTTTTTTTTACTGCGCCTCTCACCATCTAACATGAAACACTAATGCTACCTAGTGACAGAAAAATTACCTTATTTCAAATCTATGACTCAATGCTTTACACTCAATTCAACTTGTATAGTAAATCTTAACAATAGACTTTCAATAGCGCCGTGAATGCTACACATTAGTACTGTGTGTACACGTGTGCCACATCCACAACAATGCATGCTAAGTGAGCGCATGAATAATAGCTTGAAATTACTATAACTAACCCATTCAACATATTCACCAACAGCTGAATGATAGATTTAGAAGTATTAATTACTGCTCTTAGATTCATATTTTCACCAGTTCTCTTTTTGTTGTTAAGTGTTCCATTAGGTGTTTTTGTAGAGTAAAATTGATAAAAGCTGCAGAGTGAGCAGCAAAGTGATTATGAGCGATCCAATTGTGCCTTCGGGCTTCATTAGCCCAACCGGACCTCTGTTACACCCGATTCATACTGTATGCAAACGTGTATTTACAGAGAAAGGATAGTGTCCAATTTGATGTTATTAACTCATAATAATTATACATTTAAAAAAACAATAATAACTCAAGTGGAGCTGACTATGAATGGGAAGTACGAAACAAACACCAATCACTGGTGAATAAACAATAATCAGGAGAAAAAAAAAGGGTTTTGTAATAACTTAAATGCTAAATTGAAATGAATCCGATTAGTTAATCAATCGATTAATCGATTCTAAAAATATTAGATATTGACAGCACTATTGCAAACTAATCTTTCTGGGAAAGATTAGTTGCGGAATGGAGTTTTTTTGTGTACATTTTGAAAATATTCCCATTTATTATTATTATCCTATTTCCAAATAATCTGAAACTTCTTAACAAAAATGGGGGTGAAATTTTGCCATCAAATCCTGACTAACAGCCAAATTTCAGAATGTCATTTAAGTGGTTTTCAGTGCACCCTCCACACAGCATTTAATTTTAGTGAAAATTTGCAGTTTAAGTTCTCTCCTCATGGGCCATATTGGACCCCTTGATGGGCGGGTTCAGGCCCACGGGGCGTATGTTTGACACCACTGCTGTATAATATTACTGCATTTTTTCACGTTTAGCCTTGAACTACTCAAATGAGTTTTTCTTCCTTATTTTTAATCTATTGAAATGCACCTGAATTCCAATTACAAAAAAACAACAACAGCAAATAAAAACTAAAATTCTCATAATTAACCACGATAATCTTTCTTACATTGAGGTGAGCGTGATGGCACAGGACACCAGTGGTCAACTGCCGTCTGTAAATTCACTCAAGAAGCTTATAGAGTACAGTACAAGTAATCTACAGTCTAGTAGGGATAGGACAGCTTGTGCACAAACAAGTCAGTGGTAATAATCTGTTAATGTTCTGCTGGCGTGATGCCAGCCACAGTATTCAGCAGCCATAGTGATTTATGTAGATAACAGTAAGTCTGCGAGCTTTTGCCCACTAATGCATTCCAACACACGGCGTCAGCTTCAATCAGTGCTGCTTATAAGTTCAATCATTAACTTTGACACGAGTACACTTCTCTGATTCAGTTTCACACTCTGTAAGCCGCTCATAAAAAAAGAAAGAAATGCGTTACTTGAACTGCTGTCATTTGGGGATGTTAATAAATTTAGCTGTGTGTCATTAGCATAACCATGATAACAAACGTTAGCATTGTGATGTGTTAGACTCAAAGGTAATATATACAGAATGAACAAAAAAGGTTCAAGGACGGACCCTTGAGGGACTCCACATTTGATCAGATTCCAAACTCACAAAGTGCCCTTCAAGCAGGACCTGAACAATTTTTGTTCCATTTAGGTGAAGACATGCTTGGCATATTTACATTGTTTTTATCGTACATATTAGTGATAGACCGAAATGTTTTTTTTAAAGGCAGATTCTGATTATTAGTAGTCAAGGAGACCGATAACCGATCTTTCAAGCCGATACTCATTTGCAGTAAAAGAGAAAATATTAGTGTCAAAATTAAAAATAAAAATAACCTTTTTCTTTTAATTTTAAACATATAAAGAATTGAGAGCTTTGTTTAAAGATTTTAACAAAAAAAAATAACAAAAAAAGAAAATAGTTCCCTAAAGTTTTCTACTGTAAATTGAGTTTTCCAAAATGTCAACAAAATTTCTTAATTTATTTTATTATTTTAAAAAATAAAAAGTGTAGGGATTTCTCAGTGTCAGCATCTTTTTTTTTTTTTTTTTTGTGGATATTTAAATAAATCCACAGATTAAAGTGGCAAAATGCATGTGAATATTGCTAATTTGGGTTTTTTGTCAGGGTTCGTAAAAAAAGGTCTCTAAGTGAAAAATTGTCTGAATATGTTTGAAATGTTTTTGTGACAAGTACATTTTACAAATCCTGATGCGAACCCTAAATTTGCTACGCTACCACTCAGTGAGATACCAGTGTTAGGATGGCCAAATATCGGACCCGATAATCGGATCTATCCTTAGTATATATGCAAAAAGCTCGACTTTTGACAATTTTAAAGTTACTTGGGACACTACAGCATGAGCATCATCTGCATCCATGATGACTTTGAGCATGCGAGATTCCAAACGCTCTTTGCTATTCTTTGTTCTGTTACCAAGGAAACGTATCTCTGTATTTATGGCGCGTCTCAAAGTAAAACCTAATTCCGCCGTCCTCAAGCGGGAATGCCTTAACGATGTTATCACGCCGATGCCCCCTTCAGGTAATTGTTATCAGCGTTAATTCTTCCGTCGGATGAACGATAAGACGCTGCCGCAGCCGGCAGAAATGACAAGCCGGCGTCCCATCTGCATATCAAAGCCTTGGCGAGATTCCTTCGCCGTCTGTGCGCAAGCATGTGCGTTCTGAGGGGACGTTCATACGACCCAGTAAAGACGTGAACACGTTTACCGGGCGGGTTGTATTGAACGATCGGTTCGGAGAACCTGTTTGTCCTTGCAGGTTTGATTTGAAACGTCATTCTTTTGTTGGCATGCATTTAAATATGTGGCGCAACAAGTACTGTAATTGCTGCTTAAGTCTTGGAAATGTAAAGAGCAGCTTTTGTCATGACACACTTGAGGAAATTCTCAGGCAAAAGTCTTTTCACAATGACTCTTTTGAAATCTGTGTATCATTTGTTCTTGACATTTTCAATAGATTTTTTTTTATTAGTTTATTTTTCATCCAACACTAAAAAAAAAGAAAAGGGCAGATTTTTCTCATTTTAACTTGAAACTGCAAAATGGAAAACGGGCATCAGTAAAGATTTATTAGTTTGTTAGCCACCACAATCACTTCGGAGCATGGTGTGGTCGATACTCGATACTTTTTTTCAGACTGATACCAGTACTAGTACTTAACTCGTGAGTTAGTCGATACCGATATCAAGTATCGATACCACTAGTACTTGTGAAATGTCCCCCTAAAAAAACAATGACATATCATTTTAAATAAAGACCCATAAATCTCAATATAGCATGTTTCTATGAAATTAATGGCAAATTTATATTCTTTGAAATTCTATTTCCTGAACGTAAAAAAAAGCCAGTAAAAGACGTATCAGCCGCCGTCACGAATGCTGAGAATCAGCCCTATAATACCTGGTATCTGTACTCAACCATCCATAATGTGCCGATGTGTGTCTGTACTGTATGTACAGTGTGTAATTGTGAACAACTGTAATTCCACACCCTTATTTTCATGTAATGACACGTGAGGAACTGAACTCGATTGGTGGGCGTGGCTTCAGAAAGTCAGCAGGTTGCCGACATATTGAAGAGGAGGAAAATATACATTACTAATGCTCCTTAACAATATTTAGGTCACATAAGCACCATATTGATTAATCTAATTATGACAACAAAAAAACAAAACAAAATTAAGCAGTCAGAATGGATGATGGAGTATTTTGACAGAAACAATCACGATTCTTCTACTCAGAGACTTGCATTTTATGAGCAGAGGTGTCAAATCCAGGTCCATAAAGTAGAAACCCTGCCACCGTTTGGCTTTAGCCCCCAGGTG
Source organism: Vanacampus margaritifer (assembly GCF_051991255.1). Classification (NCBI taxonomy): domain Eukaryota; kingdom Metazoa; phylum Chordata; class Actinopteri; order Syngnathiformes; family Syngnathidae; genus Vanacampus; species Vanacampus margaritifer. The sequence continues at coordinate 9,871,220 of NC_135449.1, forward strand.
CTAGCTAGCTCCATTGGTGCTCGTTTACCTGCTAGGGAGCTAGCTAGCTAGCTAGCTAGCATCAGGGGCTAAAGCCAAATTGTGGCATTTAGATTTGAATTGGATGTTGGAGATTAAATTAATAAAGAAAAAAAACTGTGGCATTTAGCCCCAGGTGCTAGCTAGCTCCATTGGTGCTCGTTTACCTGCTAGGGAGCTAGCTAGCTACCTAGCATCATTTAGCTCCAAGTGCTAGCTAGCTCCATTGGTGCTCGTTTACCTACTAGGGAGCTAGCTAGCTAGCTAATCAGGGGCTAAAGTCAAATTGTGGCATTTAGATTTGAATTGGATGTTGGAGTTTAAATTAATAAAGAAAAAAAACTGTGGCATTTAGCCCCAGGTGCTAGCTAGCTCCATTGGTGCTCGTTTACCTGCTAGGGAGCTAGCTAGCTAGCTAGCATCAGGGGCTAAAGCCAAATTGTGGCATTTAGATTTGAATTGGATGGTGGAGTTTGAATTAATAAAGAAAAAATAACAGTGGCATTTAGCCTCAGGTGCTAGCTAGTGTTAGATATTATTAACATTTAAATTCTTTAATTTCATATATTAACCATTATTATACATTATTAACATTTTAATTCTTTATATTAACCATGCCGAAATGTTTTGTAGATGTGAGGTAGTGTTGAACTCAGTATAATTTGACCTTAAACTAAGCTGGAACATATTGTTTAGTCTAAAAAAATTCCTTCTCAGCGTTCTGTGCAAAAACACATTTGGTCCTTGAGAACAGAATCTGTCTCGAACACACACCACTGACTTTGTTTTCGCCATCGCTCACGGAAAAGTACCCAGAGAGTATGTTTTGTCTAAAAATGAAAGAGAGGCGGTCTGTTTAACTATAAGAAGCCATTTTACACGCGGAAGAGACACATTCGGCACTCTGAAATTCCACCTGTTATGTGATGTTTGGAGCCTGTCACAATGTCCAGAGATCTCTGTTTTTTAATAAATCATCTTGCAAAGGTGTTTTTTCTTACATTAAATCTGTCTTCAAATTTTTGGAACACGCAAAGAGGACAAAATAATTTTATTCCTCTTCACTAGCTAGCTAGCTCCATTGGTACTTGTTTACCTGCTAGGGAGCGAGCTAGCTAGATAGCATCAGGGGCTAAAGCCAAACTGTGGCAGTTTTTTTACTTTCTAGACCTGGATTTGCCACCTCTGCTTATAAGAGCATATTCTGACTTGCTGAAAACAAACAAAACAAAACAAAACGTCTTAATTACATGCATGCTCTAAAAACCCAATTCATCTTGTGTGTCTGTGTGGGAAGAGTTTGCTTTTTGGAACGTCTGTTAGCTTGTCTCTTGGCTTTGGGCGAGCTGTCAGTCAAAGGCGGCTTTTACCGGCTGTCTGGACGCGGCGCACTTCAGCAGTTGATGCGCCAGCCGTTCGCATTGATTCATTTGGCCCGACCCGGCACGCAGTAGCTCACACTGTTTTCCCTGACTGAAGAGACGCTCTCTCTCTCTCTCTCTCTCTCTTTTTTTTTTTTTGTCCTCCCAAATTCAATCAACAAATGGCAGCTGGCTTAGAGTCACATGTTGTTGTGTAGTCTGTTAAGTGATGGATTTACTGCACAGATGCCAAACTGGATATTCATCAGGTTAAAAAAAATTAACGAACTGTGACATGGACATGTTATGTTAAGGGAAACTGTGCCTTGCACGTGGTCAGTATTTTGGAAGCAATTCAACGCCTCCGCAGCTTCGAGTTATGACTTGTAAGCATAGTCTGCAGCAGGTCTCGAACCTACATCCGAGCAGGGATTTAGTTTCAATGGTAATGTACAGGATTCAACTGGGATAAGATAGAATAGGTGTGACCAAACTACGGCCTGGGGGCCAGTTGTGGCCCACCGTCGATTTTTCAGCGGTCTGCGGCATATACAAAAAAATCCCTTGACACAGCTCGCAAAGCTGGTTAAAATAAATAAATAAAAGTAGGTGTCCAAACTATGGCCCCGGGCCATTTGCAGCCCACCATCAATTTTTCACCGGCCCACGGCATATACTATAACATACATTTAACAAGGCTCACTAGGCTAGATAAAGAAAAAGAAAAATTAATTAATTAATTGGGGGGGGGGGGGGGTCCAAACTACGGCCCAGGGCCTATTTGCGGCCCACCATCAATTATTCAGCGGTCTGCGGCGTATGCTAAAAATGAAATTTGACAGGCTCGCAAGGCTAGATAAAAATAAATAAATACAAATTAATTAATTAATTAATGGGGGGGGGGTGGCGGGTCGAAACTATGGCCCAGGGCTAATTTGTGGCCCACCATCAATTTTTTTTAGAGATCCGCGGCATATACTAAAATTGACATTTGACATGGCTCACAAGGCTAGTTAAAATTAAAAAAAAAAAAGAAAAAAGAGAGAGACAGAGAGAGTGCCGGTGGCCAGAGTTAGAAGAGACAATGTAAATAAATTGGTTTATATATTGTGCAACTTTTCTAGATAAATCAGCTTATTTAGGACTAAAATAATAATTTAATAATTATGCCTCATCACTAACAAAAAGAAATAACGGAAAAATACAAACGATAAGTAATTGCTTCATTGATTTCAGTGTGTTTAATAAATTAAAATCAAATAATTTCAAAGCAGCCCTTGCATCCTTCCATTTTTCTGTATGTGGCCCTTAAATGAAAACGTTTGGACACCCCTGAAAAACGCTATATAAATAAAGTTTTTGGATCAGTTGAAGACTCTTCACCGTACAGTAAACAATTGAACTTTCCACTGATGTGCTGTAATGGAAATCTGTTTTGAGGCTCTACATACACTATACTGTACTTTTTCACAATAATATTTTTTTATTGAACCACAAAATCATGGCGCGATTGTCGATGAAGATGCGTACTCCCGAGAGGAGAGCCTGTATATTTTGCTAGGCTAACATAGGCGTGAATGTTTCCACCGCAAAAGTGCGATTCGTCAAATGAACCAACAAGACAGATTTAGCGTTGAAATTGTGTTTTTATGTTGTTGTTTTCGTTGACGAGGCTTCTGAGAGCAGATGGAGGAACAGCCACAGCTCATATAAAAACAGACAATATCTTTTATCTTATACCACGGGGCCAGGCCGCTTTAGTTTTACAGAAGTATGCAGCGTTTTATAGTGTGGTGCAGTCTGGTGCGCAGCGCTCCAAGGTTTATCACGTGATCTTCATTCTTCATCTCTTCATGCTCTTGTATAACTTCACAATGAAACATGTCCCTTCTATACGTGTCAGGGAAAGCACCTTTTCTCATTGTGAGGTGTAATTGGCAAGGAATGATGCAGGGGGGATTTAGCATGTTGAGTCTTCCTGATTGTCAGCATTAATTAGACATCATTTGGCTTTCTTTTTTTTTCTTTTTTCATTTATCTCATTCCTTTAGCTTCACCTCTTAGCATCTGGACACTCGGCCTAATTAGACTTCCCCACTACGTGTCAACGGCATCTGTTCCATGCCGCTGCGTTCTGCCTGGACTTGATTGAAGTGGAGCACTTTACTTGTGTCTGCTTCACTCGGGGCTGTCCTGCAAAAGGCAGAAAGAAGAAAAGGCTTGAGCAGTCAAAACAACCTCAGATGAGAAGACCCGTGATACACAAGTCTCAACACGAACGGTTGGCTCGCATCAGGAATCACATGGGAGTACGTCCACTTTATTTTCGATCTCCTTTGTTATTTGTCGTGTTCTGCTCGCGCGTCGTTTTCCATGCACAGATAGTATATTCCATAGTACAGGTATGTCTATATCAAATCATCAACTACAAATATTTTAATACTGTATATTAATCTCCTCTCCGACATTAATAATAGGACGATTAATTAAATGTTTCAAAGCAATACGTTCTATTTAAAATGTTTAAGTGCCCCAAAGACGTGTTTAGACGTTTTTTTTGTTGTTTGTTTTTTTTATGCTAGAGCATACAGAAGGCTTTGATGCAGCCTCTCGACTGCAAAGATCGATTGAAGAAATGGTAGTTATTACACAAATGGCCAGCAGGTGGCAGCGGAGCATAGGAAATGAACCCGGACCTTGTTGAGAAAACACTCAACTACTCAGAATTCTAAATAGATTTGTGAAAAATGAAACTTAGCTATATTCTAATGCTAATTGCTGCAAAACTGAAACAGATATAAATATATATAAATATATATATATATATATATATAATATATAATATTTAGTTACTTTACTGATTACTTAACCTCTAAATTAACTTTGTTTTTTTACTGATTAATTGACCTTTGAAGTAACTTAGTTCAAATCAAGTAACCCGTAATGTAACTCAGTTAGCTTACAAGTTACTTTATTAGTTAACAGAACTTAGTTGAAAGTACATTTTTGTGGCATTTAAGAATAATTTTCTTTCCTAATTAAAATTTTGAATAAATACAAGTAATTTTTTAATTTGTCTTTTTTTGATTGCACTTAACACACAGCTACTTTTTTTAGATTAAAAAAAAAATACATGTGGTGTATATTTCTGCAGGAAACTTTATGGCATTTACAGTTGCGGAGTTTAGATTTTAAAATGTTTTTTTTTGGTAGAGGCAGATCACAAACATAACATCTCTACAAAAGAATGACATTCTAAAAAAAAAATGGTTTTGTAAATTTTGAATCAGCTAGTGAAAGGGGGTCAAATTTGACAAGCAGTACATATATGTAAGCGATAAACACTGTCAAGTCATCAAATCTGAGCATTTTACATTGTACGGGTGTACCTAATGTCATTGCTTACAGCTGCATATAAAACAGCTGATTGTGCATCAACCTAAATGATATTCTAAATGAGATGGCCCATTCTAAAAAAGCTCATCAACAGGAAACGTTGCCTGGAGATTTCCTCATGACTCACAGTTTCAGAGTGACGGTTTAGCATTTTTATTATTGACGCTTTTGCATTTTTATTATTACCATATTGTCATCTAAATGTCCACGTAATAAAAAAAAAAAAAGGAAGTGGTTTTGAGCGTTTTGGGCCTATAGCATCTCTATACCATCCCTGCAGTCCCCGTGATTATTAATGTCAGTGCAGCGTGGATAAAGAAAGGATGAAGAAAAGACCATATGTTAGGAATCACCAAAGGATTATGGTTTGTTGTTGTTCACAAAAATGAGGGAGAGAGAGGGAGCGCGAGAGTCAGAGAGGAAAAGTGACTTCAGCATTGTTCGGCCTGCCGAGGAGAAAGCGGCTTGGCAAAGTGGCGCGGATTAGCGGGCGGCAAGTTAGCGCATCCCCCGTTCCCAATGTGACGCTGCCGCCGCGTGTCCGGTTGACTCGCCGTGGGGGATGATGTTTTTCCGGCGCTTATTCAAATATGAGCTTTGGAGCCTAAACACAAGCTGGCCCCCAAAAAAAAGTCAAACATCTGCAACGGTTGAGGACGTTCACCTTTTATTCCACGGCCGCCTTCCTTGGACCAGTGGGGATGTTATCTGCTCATTAGATAAGCCATTATCAGTTGTGTATACACTAGATTTGTTTGCTTTTCTCCTTCCGTTCTCGTGACACAGGCTCCCTAGAGGTCATAGTACAGAGAATGTAGAAAACATAAATGGACAAAAATATGAATAATATATGAAGAAGTGTTCTGATATTTATTTTTGAAGTACTTAATTGTGTTTTTCAAAATGGTGGTCCATGCACCAAGGCCTGTGCCGATATTACAGTAGATTCTTTTTTTTCTGGAGATTACAGGAGATTCTGACGGTAGGATCACCACGAGCAAAAATATCCCAGTAATAAAATTACAGCTCTAAAAAAAAAATAATGTAGCTCTTGAAATATTTGGCTAAATAAAAATATTTTTTCCCATTGGACACAATATATTTTATATTAAAATAAAATATTTTGTACAGAATAAACGTGTACCAGGTTAAGTTTAAGTAAATAAATGTTAACATTCTGTTTTAATTCTTCTTATTAATAAGTCACAATGTCCCATCATTGACGAGCTATTTTTAGAACTGACCCGTGGGCTACTCATCCATGTTGGGCCTAACTAGTACCATGTGGCACCGTTTTGTTTTCTTTTTAGAACAATACATATTAAAGGTGAAGTCCACCTTATACATTTCTTGACCGTAATATGTTACTTCACTAGTCCAAACATGACATTCTGATTAGTGCTAAATTTGTGGAATATGCGTTATGAAGCAAAATCCAGCCATTTTTATCCAGCGGCCATTTTGCCAGTTGCTGTCAACTGAAAACGACATCGAAGTTGCTCAGGGCTCAGGCAACGAGCAATCACAGCTCACCTGTTGCACTGTGATTGGTTGTTACTTGAGCCATGAGCAACTGTGATGTCATCCTCAGTCGACAGCAAGTGGCAAAATGGCCGCCCCCTGAGATGGCTAAAAATAGCTGGATTTTGCTTCATAACTCATATTCCACAAATATGATATGAATCAGAATGTCAAGATTAGTGAGGTCACCTACAACATATTGTTGTTAAGAAATGTTTAAAGTGGACTTCCCCTTTTCTTCCTCTGTGCGTAACTGCTCACCCCTCCCTTCTCTGATCACCGTAAAAGAAGAAGAAAACAGTTAGTTTACTCAACTCTGTAAGCAGCCGATTGTATTGTGGCCTGCATCGACATACCCTCAAAAGAGACGATTATTGATGACAGCCAGTATTAAGAGTTAATTGTTATATATATATATATATATATATATATATATATATATATATATATATATATATATATATAATGATGAGTGTATTATGAGCAAATTTAGGCTATTTTGTAAAATGGCCGTGACCAGCCAATGGAAATGGCTACAAGAAAGTTATATCGTAACGATTGCAAGTCACTATTTCATAAAAAAATCAATGCTTGTTGCACTTTCCCCTGTTTTTTTTTATTCATATGTCACACGCTGTATCTTCATCAAGATGAACGAGAACTAATTTCCCGCAGTGTTGCGTTGTATTGCCACAAATGGCGACGATTCATCATCGCCCATCTTGTCAACCTGTCAACTGTACAAGACGACAAAATATGCACCTTGTTTTTTTTTTGTTTTTTTTTTGGCAAGGCACTGCTTGCTCCGTGTGAAGCATCGTAATGATTATAGTAACAACATCACGACAGCCTTTTCAATGCTTTGATCACTCCTGTAGCAACTTTAACCCGCCATAGAAAACTCTCCGTGTGCTGAACTTTTAATTGATTTAGCAAACATTCAAACAGTTGTTAAGTGCTCTGTGGCTTCTTGTGAAATGTCAAACGAGTGAAGAGAAAAAAAACGCTTGAAAGTGCGACTTGAAGAAGTCCATGCATTTGTCATGGAGTGCACAATCTCCATTTCAAGTGGCTTTGCGGCAAGCCTGAAAACACCGGCATGTTAGATGAGGATTATGCTGCTTTCTTTCAGTGGGGAGATGCGTGACTGCACACAAGTTGTTGTTGCCTGTTGTCTGCCGGGCCACTTGGCAGTCACACGCCCCGGCAACTTTCTGCGGCATGCTCCTTGTTGTTCATAATATTTCAGGCATGTCTCACTCACATGTCGGCGCTCCAAGTCTCTTCGCACAAGAATCCAGAAGGATTTTGTATATTTGAAGGGGGTTTAAATTGAGCTTTTGTACATGTTTAAAAAAAAAAAAAAAAAGTATGACTTTGTTCTATTCAATGCAGTTCCTAATGAAGATTATTTGGCTTTTCTGGAGGTCTGCAATCTGCTGATTTATTTATTTATTTGTTTTAAATACATACATGATAATAATCCCTCATGGGGAAATTCAACTCACATTCTGCGTTATTTGTGTCGCACAGCGCACCAGATCACGCACATGCAAGCATGCAAGGAGAGCTTCAGAGTGCATCATTCTAATGAAAAAATAATACTCCATATATAATAAATGTAATAATAATGCTTTTATTTGTGGAGATTGGGGGTAAATTGTATTTTATAATTTAAAAAAAAATCGGCAGAATTAAGTTACTCCGTGTTAAAAATTAAATAGCTCTTAATATGAAAAGAAAAAAATGCACTGAGCTGTCACCGTCTTACAAATGCAACTATGCCATCTAGTGGCGGGAACATGACCTCAACACACATCAATATCACACTTTTTATAGTACAGTATCTTTTTAATTTTAACTCAATTTTATGAATTAGGAAATTACTGTATCAATGACTAAAAGATGCAGCCATATTTCTATTAAACATTTTTTTCCACTTTTATGTTAACGAGAAAATGAAAACAAATAAATTTTACATTTTATTGTACATTTAGAACAGATATAAAATTTGTGATTAATTGTGATTTAACTATTGAAGTCATGCAATCAATTACGATTAAAAAAATTAATCGCCTGACACCCCGAATATAAGTTAGGAGTCAAGCAATATTTTTTTTATTTAAAAAAATGAATGAATCACACATTTTCCGTAATTAATCGTGATTAATCGCATTTTTTTTTTACTTCGATTTTCTACCCAGCTTGTAACAGATTTTGAAAGGAATCTAAAATCATCTAATTTCAATCATTTCAATTCAAAGACTGTTCAAACTTTGTTGGTAAAGTTTTTCATTCATCCATGATGTCAATTCTGTCGTGTCTGCCGTAGCAGCTAACTAGTTAATGCTAAGCTAACCTGTAGAAGTGTTCATATCTCAGAGGTTAGGCGTCCTCATTCTCATGACCTTAGGTCAAATGGGTCAAGTGCAAAATAAAATGGACGGATGGATGTGCATTTTCATTTTCTTGTTTTTATCTCTCACTTCTCTTCGGCACTTCGCATCATTCCACTTGTTTTGTCCTCCGGCCGGTTCTTATGTTGACAAAATGCAAATCCCCAATATCCCGCAACGCCACTATCATCTTCGGGGCTAAGGGCCACACTTCGCTTCTTCTACATCAGCCTTCTCACATCTCTCGCATCCCTGGGAAATGTTCTAATCTGTCGTAAATCGTTGCTCCTCTCGCAAAAAATGTGTTTTCTCTGCTCGTAAAAGCCTTCCAGACAGTCCTTATAAATGTTTAACAAGGTCAGCTTTGCATTGTGCTTTACAGGCCGGCCCATCCACGTGGCTTTCTCTTGCACTTGGGACATTTAAAATGCAATAAAAAACAAAAAAGAGGGAGTGAGCTGTTTTACGTAACAGAACAACCGATTATTTTTTAATACTGGATGTACTTGATACACTACTGATGTGATTATTTATTTATTTTTATTTTTTTTTGTGGCTCCTGGATCGTTTATTTCTGTCTTTCTGCAGCCCTCCCTCTGGGCCCTCGCCGCGCTCGTCTCGTGGCTCCATACTTTACAGATGAGTATTTTTATATACGTGCCGAGCCGGTTTCCCGTCTGCTCATCAAGTGCCACGCTTGTCGCACCCCACCTAACAATTTTCCCAACACAAGCGTCACCACAGGCGTTGGCTGAAGTCGCTCACAGTGTACCACACCTTGATGCATGTCGAACCCCCCCCCCCCCCCTCTCTCTTACGCCATTTATCAAAACGTTGAAAATGCCCTTCTGCATGAGTACTTCTTCACTTTTGCTCTTAACATTTGTGGCCCTTTCAATAAAGACTGTTTGACTCTATAGGACCAGACATAACATTAAAAAAAAAATTCAATTGAACATTTTACCCTCTTTCTTATTTTAACCTGCAAATCTTTTTTGTCTTAATGATAGTAATTCATTTTGCCCCAAATTTTATAATACGTCCGTGAAATAGTACGTACTTAAATCCTATTTTACAGATAAAACAATCTCACCATGCATACCATGTCAAAATTTAGCAGTAATAGATGTAATAATAATGCATATATTTGTGGAGACTGGGGTCAAGTTGTATTTAAAAAAAATAAAATAAAAAATTGAAGAATTTCACAAGTTACTTCATGTTAAAGATTAGAATAGCTCTTAATATGAAAAGAAAAATGCACTGAGCCTGTCACCAACATCTTACAAATGCAGTTATGCCATCTAGTGGCAGAAAAATGACCTCAACACAAATTAACATCACACTCGTTTTTTTACAGTCCAGTTCATCTTTTTAATTTTTAACTCAATTTTATGAATTATTATGGAATTGCTGTATCAATGACTATAAAATGCAGCCATATTTCTATTAGTTTAACTTTTTTTTTTTAAACAAGACTATGAAAAGGTCAACAACAACAAAAAATATTTTACATTTTAGTGTACATTTAGAACAGATATAAAATTAGTGATTAATCATGAGTTAACTATTATCATGTGATTTGAAATTATTTGATTTTTAAATGATTTTAATCGTCTGACAATCCTAATTTTTACATTTAGGGGGCGAAACTTAATGCAGACATCCCCAAAACGTATAAAAAATAAAATAAAAAAATTAACATAAGAGTTTTTCACAGGACAGCGACGATATGTACAACGCATTACCAAATGCCATAATGGGGTAAAAAATGAATTTTTTTAGCATTTAGCTTAAGTTGACCAAAACATTTGAATGACTTTATCAAAAGGTTCTAGCAACTTTTACCAAGGCGTTCAAATGACTTTATCAATATGTTCAAATGACATTGCAGTATGTTGGAACAACAAAGCCCATGCAGTCAGAACTGTTAACGCCACATATGCAGTTGCACGTTTACGTAATTTAGCGAAATGATGATGCTCTTATTTCAATTTACTCTTAAATGGACTGAAAGTGAAATCTCGTCCGGATTAGTCAAACATTCTGTTGTGTGAATGGTAACCATGTACCTGTCACTATTATAAACTGGCATAGCAAAATGAACAAATGCTTTTTATAGAAACAAAACAAACAAAAAGTTTGCAAACAAGTTTGATCCTGTCCCAGTAGCTTGCCTCCAGCTTCCCACTTAACACCGATTAGGTTTTGTAGCTATAAATTTCCTTCCAGACGTGACAGGCGCTTGCGACGCTAATCACGAGAGATGCCGTGGCTGTAGATTGCACGCCTTGTGATTGATTCAAGTAAAAATACACGAGCTGAGACAAATAGCGGCAAGTGCGCAAAAGTCACAAGTTCAAAAACAAGGCACTTTTGCTAGCTGGTGTCACGCCGATTGACTCCCGGGGGTGGGGAGGGGGAGGGGCTGAAACTGCCTGCAGAATGAACCACCTAATCTGGATGTAATGGGACATAGCTAACTGATGTTTGAATGCTTTTCTCCCTTTGTTCACCTTGTTCTTGTTGTTGGACATTTTGCGAAGACACTTAACTCATTCACTCCCAGCCATTTTCACTGAAGCAACCCCCTTCGCTCCCGGCTGTTTTACTGGATTTTGACTGATTTTGCAAGGCCCACAGAATATTGTGTTCTATTTGTATAAAAACATGAACCCTACCAAAAGAAAGATTAGAGTCTCTTCTTTCATCAGGAAAAAAAAATATATACATTTGTATTTGTTTCCATTTTACAGCAATTAGCATTAGATTATAGCTAAGTTTCGTCATTATTCACGAACCTGTTGAAAACACTGGGGAAAAGAGCTTTTTGGAAACACAGCCCTGGTTGTTCTCTTATACTCGGCTGCCACCTGCTGGCTGTTTTTTGTAATAACTTCCATTACTTTAAGCGACCTCTTCAGGTCAGAAGTTGCCTCAAAGCCTTCTGTATGCTCTAGCATAAAAAAATTAAAAAAAACATAAATAAATTAAAAAAAAACGTATAAATACGTCTTTGAGAGTGAAGGACAAAGTTTTAAAAAAACGCATTTATACGTTTTTGGGTTTGAATGAGTTAAGGTGAATAGGAGGGCTAATAATAATGTACTGTAGCCAGTTTGTGCTTGATAGATATTCCTTCGCACGTCGCTTTGTCAGCTGTCAAAAAGTAACCAAAGTACAAAATGTGTCTCATTGGTGATCTTTTATTCCTCTCAGCTGTGTTCAAATTTTTGAACGAATGATGCAATAACGCTGCAATGATGTCAAGGTATTGAGCATCCAATCCACGATTGCCTTTTTTATCGCGCTCGCGGGATCCCAGGGGGCATGTTTGCCTGCTATCAAAGGATTACTATGATATGCTGCGATGTCTTAAGCCGCCATGTTTGACATATCGACCTTGAGACGGGGGGCGCGTCATTTCTGAAGGTGTTGCGGTTTCTCACGTTTGTGTCGAGAACAGTAAGTGCTCAAGGAAAAGTGGAATAGCTTCCCAATTCAAATGCAACTCCTTTATTTTTTATTTATTTATTTATTTATTTTTAGAAGTCAGCAGAATTCCAAATACATCTCAAGTTGAATTAAATAGAAGAAAAAACTATTTTTTTTTTTTTTAACCTTTGCTGCCATTCAGAACTAGTTATGCAAGGAAGAGAAGTCTTGAATATGGAACAGCCCCCAAAAAGCAGCACACATCTTCCTTTATCTGAATTTGAGTACCCCCCCCCCCCCCCCCCCCCATAGGAAGCAGCCCGCCGGCGTGGACTAGTTTGCAGAAATAAACATAGCAGACTTTCTGCTTATTAACAGAAAGCCCCCTTTTTGACTCTAATGACGCCCTATTAACAAATTCCCAAATCCATTTACCATCATCGGCATCTCGGTGATTTCTTGCTTCCTTTCAAGTCCAAAGCCACAGGAAATTAGGAAAATCCATTAGCTATGTTCCTCCACTCTACGAAGCCTCGTCCTGCCCCGTGGGCCTTTATATGGCAAGGGCAGAGGAAATGGCCCGGGTATTAACGGGCGGGCTTTGATTACTCTCCTGTCACTCATGTGGCTAACATGAAAGAGGAAAATGAGCAGAGTGACGACTTCTGGGCTCGTATCAAAGGCGTTCTGAAGGCATCTCCGGTATGCGCGCCTTTCCATCCGCTGCCACAAAACCTCCGAGCTAATACTGGCGTCATTTCATCTTTGTGGTTTAGATCATGTGGACCAAAGAAGAAGTCCATTTGGGTCTATGTTGAGGAATGTTTGTTATTGTAAGAGGGCATTCATCAACATTTTCCTTGAGTTGTATGGTTATAGATAGTCACAGTGTTTATCAGGATGTAGCAAGAAACATTTTCTGGCCCCCGAAGGTAATTCTGGTGGGTGTCTTTTTTTTTCTTCTTTTTTTTTTTCCCTGGAGAGCTCAGTATTGTTCATTCGGTAATTTTAGCGATTTGACATGTCATCATCATTTCTCTCTTTTTGAAAATTTTTTATTTTATTTTTATTTTTATTTTTATTTTTATTTTTATTTTTATTTTTATTTTTATTTTTATTTTTATTTTTATTTTATTATTTTTTATTTTTATTTTGTATGTGGGTGAGTATGTGTATGTGTGTGTATTCATTAGTCCACCTAAGACCTATTAAAAAATCCCATACCGAACACTTCCAGCCAGAGTCGTGAGGCCGTCAGGAGACCCGAGGAAGGACCAAAGGAAAGTAATGGTGGGTGTCTTGTATTGTGGGCAATACACGGATTTGATTGATGAATTCAATTGGATTTGTTTATTATTTCTCTGGAAGTTCATGCTCGGACAAAACGTGCTGTAAATTGTTTTGAATCTTGTTTGGTATCCCAGAAGGAGAAAGGAAAAAACCGACTTGTTTTGATTCATATCATTTGATTGTTGGTCATAGATGACCTGAATGTTTATCAAATAGTTTTTCGTAATAGTGTTGTCGGGAGTCACTTTGGAAAATCTCACATCAATCTTAAATGGTATTTATTAACAAAACAAAAATCACTCATATCATATTACACATCTTGAAAAACAACTATAACATAATATGACTCGACTAAGTGCAATTTCTGGAGAAATTGCGTGGGAATGCTGAAAGCTGAATGCTAAGATTTGAAAGCATGTGGAATGCTTCTGAAGTCAATTGAGAGATAAATAATGAAATTATAACCTCCTGGTTACTGGACAAGGCGCTTTACCAACTGCCTGTCCCATTGAAAATGAATTGGAAAAAGTTAATATTTAACGTTAAATTGTGCAAATACTGTAAGTAATGTGGAATCAGATGACATATTAATACCCCCGGGAGGAGTGAAATTTTCAAGCAAGTAAATCGGAAGTATTATGTGGGAATTGTTACACGGCAAAAAAAAAGTGTGGAGAATAAAAACAAAAACAAATAAAAACACGATTGTAAAAACTGTCAGCTCAAATGAAAATGTTTACAGCAACAACGCATCATTTTTCCATGCGAACGGTAACAGCAGGCGACAAATCCGGCCAAATGACCAATTTCTTGTCTTTGTATCCTTAATATTTCATTAGTTGGCAGAGCGCCATTTTATCCCAAATCAAGTTGAAGACCACCACTGAGCTGACCTCTCTTAGTAAAACCCTTCCAGTAAGTCAACTTGAATAAGCCAATGTTTATATTTGATTGCTACCTATTGACTTCATCTCTGTTTTGTATCGCAATCAATTTCCCTTAATTATGTGGCCGTCCAGATGACTTTACAACAGTTAGTCATCTGAATGTTAACCAGATTTGACTCACATGAAGCAACAATATGAGAGCAGCTTGGCAACTAATGACTGGCTCACTTAAAAAATAAATAAATAAAAGACCATCTTCGATGAATTATTTGATCCTTTTAGTAAAATCCAGAGCATACTTTGAGAAAATGCCAATTTTTCATGGGAAAGTGAAGCAATGTTTCGAAAGGAGAGGAACAGGGTGATCCCTCTCATTGAGATGCTGTCGTTTTCTTTTTTGGCGCAATCGCACCACGCACGCATATCACCGGATGAGTGGAAAATCCAGACTGTTCTTCTCAATAGCAGCGAGCCAGCAGTCTTAAGTTGGTCTAATTTCCAGCCCCGCTTGCCATTTAGTGAGCCCGTATTTATGAAGTCTCGTCTTTCACTATAAATGACATCATGCTAGCGTTAAGTAACATAATTGCCACTTACGCGGCGTGATTACTTGATTACATTCTTGTAATACAATTTCACCATGCGCATTTTCCACCATGAAGCATTCTTCAAACTAGATAAGGTTTGCAAATGCGTTTTAAATGACTGCGATGGCGGTTAAAAACCTGAGGCGGGCCCGCTTTTGCATTATGAGCTCCCGCTGACCCCGGTGGGAGTCGGACCCATCCTCCGTCCTCTCACAAGAAATGACCTGTCTGTCTCCCGCTTCCCTCTTCCGCCCGCCTGCTTTGCCATCCCAGAAGTGGATTCCGAGTTCCTCGGGGTGTCCCTTAGAGTGACTCGGTTCATTTGATGTGAAGCAAGGCCTCGCTGACTGAGCCCACACAATGGCGGCAACGTGCTCACAAGGCCGCCACTTTGGCGTGGGAATAAATCTGGGCTGCCATTTTCTTCTCTTCCTCATGAAATCCTTCTAATTCTATTAGCGACGACTGTTCGAGAGCGGTCTGATAAGTCGCAAGGAGGGGGCCACACTGGAGCGGTTCTTCTGGGGTTTGGATGGCACTGGGCGGAGCCGGCGATGCCGTTTCAAATATTATTTCTACGTATGTTTGCTTTCATGCTCCGTTTCCATGACTACGATTGAATTCGAATTGAATGGATGGCAACTGGACTGCTATGTTACTTAGGACCGACCAGCCTGAGTTGGTAGGAAGGATCCCGCCCCCCCACCCCCCACCCCACCAATGGCATCATTCTTTTGGGATGTCAAGTCACAGATTTAAAAAAAAAAAATTTGCATTATTATTATTATCTGATTAATGACTTGCAGTAAAATCCTGTGTATAAAATACTACACTAAAAAAAAACCTCAAAAAGTATTTTTTTCCTCATTTTTGGACAAAAAGTGTGTGATTGTGTTTCACTAATGCACACACATTAAAAGGCAAAAATGAGTCATGCATATGTAAATTTGTTGCAAGTTCAATAGGGATGCACCGAAATAAAAATGTTTGGCCAAAATGCGAAATGAGAAACGTTTAGCCGAAACACCAAAACAATGAAAGAAATGATTATCCCAGTTTTTAGTATTTTTGCTTTTTTTTCCCACCCCTTTTTTAAGCATTTATAGACATAAATGACTGTGTACTTAATTAACCCATTTGCTCCCAGAAACGTATAAAAACGTTCTATTCTAAATATTGCCTTGTATGTATACGTTGTTGTTTTTTATGCTAGAGCATACAGAAGGCTTTGATGCAACAGTTGAAGCAATGGTAGTTATTACAAAAACGGCCAGTAGGTGGCAGCAGAGTATAAGCGATCAACCAGGGCCATGTTGCAAAAGTCTGTTTTTAACAGATTTGTGAACTGCAAAACGGAAACCGATAGAAATATACTTTTTTTTCCTGATGAAAGATGAAACTCTAATCTTTCTTTTGTTAGGTTAAATGTTTTCATAGCAACAGAACACAATATTCTGTGGGCCTTGCAAAATCAGTCAAAATCCAGTAAAACAGCCGAGAGCGAAGGGGGTTGCTTCAGTGAAAATGAGTTAAAATAGTTGTTGATTAATTTGATCATCCACTAATTGTTGCTTAAACAATTAATTTTGACAGCTCTAGTATGAAGTCAGATGACCCCGCTAATGAACACTCATCGCACTTCCTTCTTCGCGTCATTCCTTCTCCTTCCTGCTCTGCACCAATCAGGATGCCAGCACACAAATGCGAGACCTTCTCGCTAATACCTGGCTAACAAATCCATCACTCCCCCGCGTGAGCAAAAGTGCGAATGAGAGCGATTTGAGGCAAGGAAGATGGAAACCCGCGTTTGAGTGGCATGGTCATGAATAATGGAAGGCGGCGGGAAGTTTCCCATCAGGCTCGGCGGCAGCCCAGCATCCTCCTGCGCCATTGTGGTTACAAGCAGATGAAGGCCACTTGCGCAGCGGGGAGAGGCAGATAGAACTGCAGAGAAATGGCCCGACAAGTGAGCCAATGGATGAGACGGACGTGCTCGGAGAGCTAACTGAGGGGAGATGTGGAGAGAGCTTGATAATTAGCAGTAATTGTTGTTCACAGAGTGAGAGGAAAAAGCCAATTAGGTTTTGTTTTTCATCCGAGGAACTTCGCTGTTTATGTTTTCTTCTGTCGTTGTTTTAAAAGCGTTTCGTTTCATCCTGCATAAATTATTATTTTAACATTCCATTAAAGTACGTTTTTATTTTCTTTTGACTTTTGCTTTTCAAATTTGGTTAGTTTTTAGAGTGAGCTTGTTCTTTTTTGTTACTTTTTATTTTTCAATTTTTTTTTCATTTTGGTCAAGCTTTTATTAATTTGGTAGTTTTAGTTTCTATGTTGAGTTTTCTTCTCGAGGGTGCTAAAGGAATACCAAATTGAATATATGTCAACTCTAGGGCTGGGTATCCATTCACATTTCCTCGAGTTCAGTTCTATTCAATTTAGTTTTTTTTCCAGATTCAATTAGATATTGATTCATTATGGAACATCAATTCTTCTTAAATATCAAGGACATGATAAAAAAAATCCACAAACATTAAATTCCAAATAAAATTTTGCAGAGGCAGTAACTGGTTAAATTGATTCATTTTTTAATGAAAATAATACGTGTTACACAAACATTGACATCAGTTTGGATGAGATGAAAATGTTTTCATAACTCCAATTCAGTAATTGTAAATATAAATTAAAAATAATTTGAATTGTCATAAAGTGCACTAAGTCAAGGTGTTTTATAAATGTAAGAAAATAATTTTAAACAGTACATTTCAAGAAAAAAGTAAGATACAATTTTTTAAAAATATTTTCTTGTTAACTAATGGTGAAAAAAAAGATTAAAATAATCCATTCATGGTTTTATGAATCGAAAATTGATTTGATATCGATTATTTATTTATTTATTTTAACCCAGCCCTACTAAACTGTTCTTGAAAGCTTATCTATTAAATTAATTGACAAAGACAAAAATAAAATACATTTTTGCAGTGATTATAGTTAATTTTAGTTTGTTTTATAAACACTTATATTAGTTCTATTTTATTTTGTTTATTTTTTCCCTGGAATTTTAGTTTTAGTTTAGTTTTAGTTTTAGCAACTATAACAACCATGATACTGTACAGCAGTGGTTCCCAATCACAGGTTCGTGGCCCAGTACTGGTCAGCATGTCCCTTGGTACTGGGCCATACATATATATATAAAAAGTAAATAAATAAATAACTCTTTTTTTATTTATTTTTTTTAAGCTTAGCCATGTGGAACTTTCTGTGACCAGTATTAGACAATGTGAGAACTGTAAAAAATCAACACACCTGCTCCCTATTCACACCTGTGACCTTGTAATACCTAAGGAGTCGCATGACACTGGGATCAATTTGGACAGTCTCACTTAGGGGTGTACTCACTTTTGTTGCCGGGGGTTTAGCTGGTAATGGCAAATGTCAATATACCCAGACAGTATTTTTTCCATACGCTGCAGGTGCACCAAACGTAGCGCGTATGCACGTCACACGGCCTTTCCAGTGAGGAAATAATGCGAGCTGACCCACAAAAGGTCCAGCGCGTCGTCAATACAAGAGCCGCACTGGCAGCCTTCCCAACTGCACTGGAGCGCCCGCGGGGGCTGCAGGCATCGAGTGAAAGAAAGATGGGCCATGACAGAGCTGTAAAGCAGCAGCTCTGTATTTAGTTACACGCCGGCCGCGCTCATACGCTTGTGTTGCAGCGCGCCGCAGAGACACGAGCCAGCTCGGAGGTGAACGAGCTTACATGTAAGAAGTTGCAGCCGCCTTTTTAGTAAGACTCAAGAGGCCGATTCGTGTGCTCCTAATCAATCATGCCTTAATTATTCATTTTAAGAGTGTTTAAGCATCGTAATGTATGCGGAACATTAGAAGCGTTTTATTTTCTTAAGGGGAAAATAGATTGTAAACTGATGTGTGAATAAAGTGTTCCTCCACAGTTTATCATTTGCACCGCTGCAATTTGACTGATTTTACCACATACAGGCTAGTTAAGTAGAAATTGTTGGACACTTTTAGTTAGAGGGTTAGGTAGGTCACGTAACATTAAAGACCAAGTAAAGTGAACAAGTTAACCAGCCCGCCAGACTTAAATGAACAAAAATGTGTATACTGTAAAATCAGGTTTCGCCACGTCGGATATATCATGTGACCACCGTTACTGTTACGACTATTTATCGTGAATGAAAATGTTTTAAAACTGTACTTTAGTTCCTTTGCTGTGCATTTTTTCCAACTAAAACAAATTATTTCCCGTAGTATATATGAATGCATCGCTTTCATTCTCTTGCTTGCGCTGTCGCTCCGCGCCATGTTTTTTTTCATACTCTCAATGCATTGTTGTCTATATCAACCCGGTTGAGTGAACATCGATGTTCACTACTTTTCAGAGTGTATTGTGGGTAATTTTACTACAAGATGGCATGACCCCTCAATAGGGCACTATAGAGAGTAGGGTGCACATTCGGACACAGCCAAAGACTCTCTGTCAGCTTTGAGATACTGTTAGCATGTTCACTAACAACCTCGTCATTAGTCCGTGGCCACCAACTAGCATACATTTTTTTCCCTTAAGTGTTCCTGATTTGTGGACTCGCGCACAGCGTGAGCAAAATCGACAGCCCTGCCGCCGTTCCATGATCTAGCAAGCGCGCTAGTGGAAGCTAGCTCACTAGCTTGTGGCTAGCTCGGTTGCTGCGGTCCAAAGAACACAAAAACAGACAACACTTCAGGGAAGATGTGTTGTTGTTTTTTAGCATAGCTTCCTAGCAAACTAAATGCTGCTAGCTCAACAATAACAGATAAAGCAAAGGAAACAAGATTTAAAGTTTGAAAGTTGGTAACTAACATCTATGCTAGTGTACATTAGCACATCTAAGGTGTTTCACATTATGTATTAGCATTAAGTTAGCGGACTTTATTTAGACAGTTATATGGCTTGGTTGAACATTTTGGTCTTTAAATATGTAGGTTTTCTTCCCTTTTTTTCCCCAATTTTTCAGTTTTACAGTAAACTTTAACAGGGTGCGACAAATTAACCGCTTGAAGCAAGCATGCTTTACCACATCCCTCTCTTTATATAGTCGTTTTTCACCTATTGCGGTTGAAAGTATCCCCTGCAATAAACAGGGGTTTACTGTATACATACTGTAAACAATATTCAATGCAACAAAGTACAAACCGTATATTTACATTGTATTTCATAATATCCGTTGTTAATTTGCTATGATCTGTGAAAATGTATTTGATTATTTTATCACCTTACTCCTGCCTGAGCAAAATCGTATAACTTGACGTATGACTCGCTTACCCCAAGTGATAGCGACAATCGTTTTCTTAACCCTACCTGCTTAACTACACACACACACATTTGTGCGCATCCAATTATCCAACAGCAGCGAAAGCATCGCAGCCTGCAAACGCTGTTTAATGGCGCGCCCGAGGCGTAGAGCGGCCATTGTTGACACGGCGACAACAGGGAGAGGCTTCATCAATCTTCCCCTCAAAAATCAACATGCTCGTTGTTTATTTGTGACTGAATGCGGACGCTTGTGTGAGTGTGCGCATGTGACACGCAGAAATGAGATTCACCTTTTGGTCCAAGCGGGGTTCTAGTGGACTGCGGTCGATAGATCGATGCGGAGTGGAAGACACACACTCAGCAGAGCCAGAATAGCTCTGGAAAGGCCACAGCGATCGGTCTTAGCCAAGCACGTCCCATAATCATCCCGTAAAGATTGCAACTCTGGACACAGGCTATTTTTACAAACTGGCACTGGAGACACTTTCAATATGCGGCAATTAGAGACTCGGATAAATGAGCGTAATGATGCAATTGTCTGATTTCGTTTTTTCTTTTTTAGCAGGTCTGTCTTAAAATAACATTTCATATATAGGAAGAAGAAGACTGCTTCTTGTCTCATGGCAAAACTTAAACCTTACAGTATGTGGGTTGAGCCAAAACCACGGGTTGCTGGCTGGTGTCTTTGAATGGAAATTAAAATGCCTTAATCAAGAATGGCTGGCATTCGTCACCACGATGGCGCTTGCTAATATCGTAACTGAACCAATGACTTTGTTTGTGCCTCGGAGAAAATCCTTTCGAATGTTTTTATTTCAGTAGTGGTTCTATTGCTAGTTGGGACATATATTAGCTTCAACTGCAGCTAGGGAAATGCTCAATTGTATATGACAGAATAAAAGCCTATATGACAAAAGAAGGATGAAAAATACAGGGTCATGGCAACTGCATAGCAACTGACAACAACGTCATCATCACAAGGGACGTATACTGGACCAGAGCAACTAACATCATCATCATAAGGGACAAATTAACTGCATAACAACTGACAACATATCATCATCATAAGGGACAAATCAACTGCACAGCAACATAATCACAAGAACCATAACAACTGCATAACAACTGTCAAACTAATCACCGCAAGGGACAAATACTGGAATAGCAACGGCATAGCAAATGACAACATCATCATCACAAAGGACAAATACCAGACCATGGCAGCTGCATAACAACTAAAAACATTATCATCATAAGGGACAAATACTAGACCATAGCACCTGACACCATCATCATCACAGGGGGAAAATACCGGACCATAGCAACTGCATAGCAACTGACATCATCATCATCACAAGGGACAAATACCGTACCATAGTTGCTGCATAGCAACTGAAAACATCATCATCATAAGGGATACACACTGGACCATAACAACTGACATTATCATCATCACAAGGGACAAATACTGGACTATAGCAACTGACAACATCATCGTCACAAGGGAGAAATACCGGACTATAACTCAAAACACAGTCACAACCCCTCTTGTGTTGAAATTGGTATATTTGTGCTTGGTACTGTGGTGGCAACTTGATTAAATGTTGGCAGCAGGCTGACCACCTTAGCGAACCCCAATTAGCATCAAATACAAAGTTGCATTTGAAAGAAAATGCATTTCGAGCTGGTTGCATTTACGTATCTTTGATCCACAAACTCAAATCACTACTAACTATGATTTGTGTTCTAATCCCATATTGAATATAAATGATGAACGCTGTCCTCTTGCAAGCGCAGAAAATGGAGATCTTGTACCGACTCGTGTGCGTCAAGTTTCAAAAGCACCACTCACATTCTCTTCTCCGTGCAGTTTACACAATTGTGTAGCATAACATGACTAATTGGTGGAGACGCAGGCCTTGTGCGGCGCCGTGTTAGCCGACCGACCGGCGGCAGGCGGCGCATCATTGACGGGATTGGTTTTGAAAGCTGAATGAACGGCGAAGATTAGGGTTCATCTTTTATGCCATACGGCAAAATTCATCATCTCGCCACCCACTCCAAGTGGCACACACACGTGTAATCCACCTCTGCTTTAGAAATGGAGATTAGAAAGCGCTGAGGCCTCTTTTATGGCTCATTCGGGGAATTCAGTGATTCATGTTTACATTTCTCTTAAGAGATTCAATTTCAATAGATTTTCCGTGTTTGTCATGTTTTGACTCGGTGTGTGTGCGTTTCAACCATCCTTTTCAACCATTTCCTCCGCTCCACACATCTTTAAACGTCTACCTGTCTCATCTCACTGTTCCTTGTGACTTTGCAACGCTTGGGTGGATTCCAAACCTCAATTTTAATCAAATAGGCAGTTTAATTACCACAGAACTCTTCCCGATTTCCATCTGGCTTTGATGCATTTGAAAGCAAATAAAAGCGATCGGATCCCAGCCCGCCGCGTTCAAAGCTGCCCTGTCACACTGCTCTTGATGTGCTACCAAAGCAAAAAAGCTTCTAAAAATAGACTCTTTATCATAAATTTAGACCACAGCATGTGTTTTGGCTTTTAGTGTCAACATTTGGGGCAGACTTTGGGGAAAACTCTTTGGAGTAAAAACTCTCCAAAAATGTGTATATTCAAGAAATATATGTAGAATAGGGTGGCCAGATTTTCTAAATTAAAAATCGGAACACTACAATTTTGCTTAAAACAAAATAAAATATATAAACAACTATATATAAACAAGTAAATCAATTTTAAAAAATATTCTTACCAATAACTATTTAGCTATAACTAAATAAATAAATAAACCCATTATAAATAAATAAATACATTTGGGGTGTCAGAGGTGTCAGATGATTACATTTTTTAATCGTAATTAATCACATTACTTTAATAGTTATAGTTAACTCTTGATTAATCGCAAATTTTATATCTTCTAAATGTACAATAAAATGTGCAATTTTTTTTTCTAAGTGTCATACTCATAAAAGTAGAAAAATGTTAAACTAATAGAAATATGGCTGCACTTTTAGTTGTTAATAGTGATTTCATAATAATTCATAAAATTGAGTTAAAATTAACTGTAAAAAACGAGTGTGATATTGATTTGTGATGATGGAGCTATTAAAATAATTTAATTAATTAATCGCCTGACGCCCCTAATTTTTAATAATCTTTTCTTTTCTTTTTTTAAATTGCATCAAGCGATTAAAATTTTTAATTGTAATTAATCGCATGACTTCAATAGACTCACAATTAATCACAAATGTAATATCTGTTCTAAATGTACAATTCTAGGTTTTCATACTCTTGTTAACAAAAATGGAAAATATGTATACTAATAGAAATAGTTTAAATGATTTTTTGACGCCTATAGTCGTCAATGGCAGTGAATGAGCTAATTAATTAATTAATTAAAAATAAATAAATTCTCACCAAGAATTATTCATAACTAATCTAATCGCCAGTCAATCTGGTCACTGGCGGTTGTGTTTTCCTCAAAATGACTACCGTCCTCATGGTTGGAGATTTTAGCACCCCCTGTTGGTCTGGCATGCATGTGGCAGCCTACATTTACATCCTGGCCCTAAATGCGAATGAATCCGTTTTTAAAACAAAAGAGCTTTGCATACGTGTAAATAGCCGACGCGAGGCGGTAAAGGCGGAAGACGCTGTAACGCGCCGATAAGAAGACAGCGGCTGTCATCGTATCTCGATCAGATTATGTTGCGATGATGGCTTCATCTTTAAGGCCCGTTTATCTACGCTGCGTATTTACAGGATCGCATGACCAACAGCTCCTGATGCGTTTGTGCCGGGCTTCACGCCTCCCCGTCAGGGATTAATGCACAGAATGACAATACAAATCCATTTAGGCGTAGATTAATGGCGCGCGCCTTCCTGCCGCCCGTCTCCGCCGTCATCTAAAAACCCTCTCAATAACAACCTACTGGAGCGTCTTGCCACATGCTGAAGCTCTAATCGAAGTGCTGATTTTCATTCAGGGCTCTTCTTTTCGTGGCACTCTTTGAAGTGCTGGAATGATAAAGGTGCTTTTCTTTTCTCTTTTTATTTTGGGGGTTGTGTCTGCATTTATGCATGCGGTTGGCCCCTCAGGAGACGGAGGCTAAACTTAAACAGGATGTTGTAGTCGCTACTGCATTATTCATTATATTGATACTGTGTTTATTCCGGTTTATTGTCAAGCTAGCTTTTAAGCAGGATGCAGAAAGTACAACAACATGAAGCGAGCAAACTCATTCACTGCCAGCCCAATTAAAAATGATATTTGACGTCTATGGCCGTCGTTGGCAGTCAGCGAGTTTGGGGATGGTAGTTTATAGATGATAATCTCGATGAACATATTGTTTTCTTTCGAATCCGATCGCAAAAGCTCCGCCGCTGTCCGTATCTTACTCACTCTTACTTCCTGAGTGTGAGCGAGCGAGTGAGCTCCCTGGAAGGAAACAGCTGTCTCTCTGCATAGCGGGCCCGGGTTCTGAAGGGCTAATAGAGTAACGAGAAGGAGGAGGAAGAGCGCTGTAGCGCCTGGGGAGCCATGACAGCCTGACACTGAAAATCTGTGACAAGCACACACACCTGGATCACACTCTGAAGGTTATTTACAGAGCCCCGGAGCTTTTGTATTGTGCTTTTTCAAAACTGGGAGTGCTTTTTTTTTTTTTTTTTTTTCACTTTACAGTCTTGTTTGAAAGTGAATTTATGGATTTGAAAAAAACAATAATCCTATTTAGTGAATCATCCATTGTGCTTGTCATAGGGTTAGACCAATAATCGGCCGGGCGCCGATATTGGGCATTTTGACGAATATCGGTATCTGCCTCTTTTTTTTTAATCTGATGGTCGATAAAAGGTAAATCTAAAACCATTTTAATCTCAGGGTACTATTTATTTCAATTTTCTTGAGATAGACCAATATGTTTTTTTCAGGGCCGATTATGAGTAGTCAATGAGGCCGATAACCGATATTTAAAGCCGATATTCATTTTCAGTAAAAATGGGGGAATATTGGTGTCAAAAAAATTTAAACTACAAATGCCAATCTTCACACTATGTTGTAATGTCTCAAAGCATGTTCATTGAACAATTTTTCAGACTTTTCAAAAAAAAAAATTATCTTAGACAATTCACAACAGTTATCAGTATGTCTTAAAAAGTTACATGGAAACTTAAGCAAGTCAATACCATAGCTCTTGATAGTTTTCGACAGTAAATATTTTTTTTCCCAAAATTTCAAAATACTTTCACATTTCTTTGTTATAAATGTCGAACAAAAACAAAAGGTTCAGAATATTCCCAGGGTCAGCAGCATCTCTTATAAAGTTAACTGAAAATGTAAATAAATAGCACCCTGAGATTAAAATGGTTTTAGATTTTCCTTATATCGGCCGTCAGATTTTTTTTAAAAAAGGCCGATACCGATATTTGTCAAAATGCCCAATATCGGCGCCAATATCTTATCTTATATTATATCTTAATATCTTATCAGTCTATCTCTAAAATTTTCAGTTAACTTTATAGGAGATGCTGCTGACCCTAGGAATATTCTGAACCTTTTGTTTTTGTTCGACATTAAAACAAAGGAATGTGAAAGTATTAGATTTTAGGTATTTTTTTATTTTTTTGGGGGGAAAATTACAGCAGAAAACTATAGAGAGCTACGGTATTTACTTGTTTAAGTTTCCATTTCACTTTTTAAGACTTGCTGATGACCTTGAGAGCATTTTGTTAGAAATTAAAAAGGATTGTCTATTTTCTAAGATTTAAAAAAAAAAAAAACTTCTACATTTTGAAAAGTCTGAAACAATGTTCTATAAGACATTACAAAGTCTAGATTGCCGTTTGTATTTTTTACAAATTTTGACTGAATGATTTAAATGAATATTTTCCAAATATCGCTTATGACTACTAATAATCGACATCGGTATCGGCCCTGAAAAAAAACATATCGGTCTATCTCTTGTTTGTAATTTGCTGATCAAATGAGCTTTTACTTCCAACTTGCATCAAGCTTTGCAACGCAACGTGAGGCTTTGATTTCCTTTTTTTCCCTCCATTTGTCTCACCTTATTCTTCATGTATAATATTGACGTTTCCCTTTTCTGCAGCACGCTCCAGTACGTTTCCCTCCCCGTCAACGATCCTTTCCATCATTCTCGTCTTTCTCTCCTTGTTTCCTTTCCCTTCTCCCGCCCATCGCTTCCACCTCCGCTCGCATAAACCAAATGTCATCCCGACCATGTGCAGAGCACTTACTCAAAACACAATAGCCTGTCACGCCTCCCCATTTGGGCACCAAATCCACACCGCAGAGATAAAATTACAGCGCGGCGAGTGCCACGGCGGCGACGCCGATAAATAGCCGCGCGTACGGTCCGACGCGGAGGCACATCCTGTCTCGCGCGCTCGCTGAGAGGCATTTAGTCACTTTATCAAATGTCATTGCTTAAAAGGTCAGCCTTCACACAGATGAAACAATGCTCCGCCTCCTCCCGTCGCCGCGGTGACGATGCCGCGCTATCTTAGCCCCGCATGCATTTCAAGCACACCTTCGTCCTCGTGGATTTGTGTGAGTTTCAAACGATGCAGAAGAAACAGCCTCCGGTCATATCGAGTTTTGGACTCCTAGCCTGATTGATCGGCAGATTGACATTGGAACTAGCTTAGCGGACAATGTAACCGTTTGCAGGAGTGTGTGAAATCAACAAAAACAAGGGAATGGAAGCAATGGAGAAAAATTGCTGACTGATTTGTGAACGCTTTGCGGTAAAGAGGCCCAGAAAGTAGGAACCGTGCCACAGTTTGGCTTTAGCCCCAAGTGCTAGCTAGCTCGCTTGCTCCTTTGTTGCTCGTTTACCTACTAGCTAGCTAGCATTAGGGGCTAAAGCCAAACGGTTTTTACTTTCTGGACTTGGATTTGCCACCTCTGATGTGGAGATAAATTGTGGTTGTTACCGTTCCCCTCCAGTCCTATAGGTGGCAATAATGAGTATCTGCGCACAATATCATCAGTTTAACGATGTTTATTATTTTGGTTGTAGTTTTCAGTGGTTGGCATATATTCAATATTGTAGTGTTTCCTCGCTACTTTGTCATGTGGTTATTGCTTCTTAAGTCTAATTGCGGGGTTGTCTTGTGTCGCTATAACTTGATTGATTGCGGAGTTACCTCGCTATTTTGCAGATTTTCTTGCTATTCCAGTCAAAAAACGTTGATTTTTATTTATCTATTTATTTATTTTGATGAAATGTGCAGTTGGGTTAATCAGAGTGCTCCAAAAAAATGGAGTACCGGCGCCCAGTGTGTCAAGTAAAAAGTCAAAAGTTGAAGCACGAGCTGCTGATTATAGGCTCGGTTTAAAAAGTGTCTCCTGAAGCACATTCGTTTTTCTTTTTAGTTTAAAATGGCTCTTCTTCCTTCCTCTACGTTCTTTTTTCTTCCTTCTTCCTTCTTTTTCTTCTTCTTCTATTTCTTCTTTTTCTTGTTATTCTTCCTTGTTCTTTTCCTTCTTGTTCTTCTTCTTCTTCCTTCCTCTTCCTTCTTCTAAAGCATTTTATTTATTTTTTTTATCTGTTTATTTAATCGCTCTTGCCGAGCTGTGTGTTATGAATAGAATGTAAATAAGTGCGGTAAATAAATGTCATTTTTTCAAAATCAAATCTTCCTTCTTTTTCTTCTTCTCCAGAAGTGGAAATATTTACAGCTACTAGCTAGCTCGCTAGCAGATTTTCCATTCAAATGATGTCCCTAATGAAGTGTCTTATTGTAAATAAAAAAAAAGTTGGATATTGTATTGATTCGTGCGCATAAAGAACATTGAAATTGGATAAGAGAGATCAAAAATAAATACCTCCCGTTTTCTTCTCCCTGCGGTTTTATTTTCAGTACCACATGTACTGAACTATACGTGCAGGTAGATTTCTCCACATGCTGCACTTTCATTCACCTTTGAAATTCTCACGCTGTGGCGTGTTTGCTTGTTAGACCTCCAAACCCCCCACTGGCTGCTGCGGGGCCCCTCGGACCTTGCAAGCACAGCCAAGAAAGCGTCTGTCCGACCGGTGTCAACTATGTGTTTACTGTAAGGGGGGTCAGCCTGGGCATGCCGGGTCCAGTACGTCTCACCTGCTGTCAGTCATCACAGCTCTGATAGCGACTTGAAAATATGGGATTTTTTTGTTGTTTGGCTGTGCTCATAACAAGGGATATGAAACCTTGATTTAGGAGTAGGGCTTGTAAGTCAAGGTATTGCTATATGAAGTGGGTCCAATCTGAGAAAGGCATCTCTGTTTTCCCCCCAGCTTGTCGCATACTCAAACATTTATGGAGCCAAGACTTCACTATGTGGTCGTGCCTTTACGTATGTTTCCCCGCCATCATAACACGCTCGAACATAGGCGCCGCTGTTTTCGAATTTGCACTCATCCCAGCTGCTCATTCTTTTCCCAAAAATACCTTTTTCCTCATATTCTTACCTCAGCTGTTCTTTCCAAGTGTTTGGGTGTGAGTTGTTGCTCCATGCTCGAAATAACTTTATTGATTCAAATTGAACGCGGCTCACCAGCCACAGTTGAGCCCGCTTCTCTTCTCTGTGTGTGTCGAGCTGCTGTTTATCGTAAAAGCGTTGGCCTCACGTCCCCGGCACGCAATTGGGCAAACACACAAACCCGACATCCGGCTCGCTTTGTGATTGTGTTCTTTAAAGCTGTCAAGGCTCAATAGTGTTTGCTAAATGTTCTTTTCCAGTCATGTGTCTGTAAGTGGAGCCTGCCCTCGCTATCCATCAGTATCATTTTTCTTCAGTGTTGAGCAAAGTCATCCAGGGCAAGATAGAGTGAGTCCATCAAAAGATGCTGTTGACATAGTGAACATGTTGGAATGAGGGCGGAGCAAAGGGGAGGCATTAATGTTCAAATCCGTCGACAATGTGTTTGAAGTGTGTTTTAGTAAAAACTTTTTTTTCCTTTTTTTTTTAACTCAATGATTGTGATTGAGGAAACCTAACGAAGAGTGCAAATGTCGTCAACTGTTTTTTTTATTTTTTTATTTTTTTTATGGGAACGGACAAAAAAAAAGTCTTGACCAACTTTGGTTTGATCTTTTAAGCTGTGGAAGTAACAAAAAGACTAACTATGGCCAACAGATGGCAGCATTGGGTCCCTTTTGGAGGAGATCATCGGGTATCGAAACAATCATTGACGCTTGTGAATATGGCGTACCTCTAGAAATTTTACCATTACAAGCAGCTTGTGATTGTTCAAATTTTTTGTCACGTCAAATCTACTGCAAAGACACAAAGTCACAAAGGAGAGAAAAGATGACGGAGATAATCGCACAATTAAATGCTACTACTGCTAAATAGTTTCTAAAGTTTGTAAAATGCAAAATTGTTAAACTGGTGAATATTTTTTAAATAGAATAGTTTGCCATCAAAAGCACATTTACATTGCTGTTGTTGGTATTTCATAGAAAATTCATGTGTTTGAGGCGTTTTATTAGCATAAAAGTCACTTTTCACAAATAGCTTGTTTGCTGCGTTTTTTGGAGTAAAATTGGTGATTTGGGTGAAACCAGCTGATGTTTTACCGCTGATTAGTAAATATAAATAAATAAATAAAATGGCTACAATTGAAAGAGTTCATATGCTCTCCTCTAGTCTATCCTAATGCAAATGGGTTCACTGTCACATTTTTGATGCAAATACAAATGTAATAATAATGTAATAACATAATATTATAATAATGTATATTACATTCGATTTGTAATGTATATTACATACATGAACGTTCTTTACTATTTCATACAGAGCAGTCTTAACTGTGAAACAACCGTGTATATGTAAATGTCTCATACTAGTGTTATGTATAGACCCAGCACTATCAGCCCCTCTTGGGCGTGGCTGGCATGTGTTTGCAATTTTTTACACTTGAACCCTATGAACTCTGCCTAGCAACAAGCGGCCAGGACAAAATCAGAGCTATAAAGTTTTTTAAATTTTGCAATGCGTGAATGATTCTTTGTGCAAGGGTAGCAAAATGCAGAGTAGAGGAAGAAATTGGGGGACTATTCAGCGGACGACCGTGCTTCTGGGCACCATGTTGGGATAGTTAATGACTGGTGCGTATGTCAGTTGCACAGCTGTGGAAGGAGCCAGCCAGCCAGCTGAGGAGTGAGTGCAGAGGGAAAAGGAGATGAGGAGTGAGAGAGAGATGCAATGGAAGGGGGGGGAGGGAGAACTGGACCGATATGAGGTATTAAGCCGTGCGTACACAAGTGGAGTAAGCAGACAGGGAATTAAAGAAGGAACAGAGAGAGAGAGAGAGACCATGCCCAGATATTTCCGAGTCTTCTCATCTTCCTCCAGCAAGTCGAAGAAAAAATGGCAGAGGCTGTCAGCCAAATCTTTGCAATTGTTGCTTCTGTGTGAGGCGTTTGGTCAATTCAAAAAGAAAAAAAGAAAAAGCAAAGCGGAGCTCATAAAGGGAAAGTGACTCAAATACTGCGCTGTCTTGTTAGATTTATACACGTCCGTCCTGCCCTGTTACGTCAACGCTGGCTTTTCAAGTCTTAAAGAGGTTCTAAAAGCCGAGTTTTGTACCGGAAGCCATTTTTCTCCAGGATCGGAGTAAATAAATACACTGCGGGAAGTGGAAAGGACGCTTCGTGAGGATTGCTTTGACCTTGAATTGTCCTTAAGCGCTCACTTCCTCAAGGGTGTTGATTGAGATCTGATGGTGGTTTGAGATTAATTTGGCGAACGCTGGTACACGGGTGCAAAGCTGGACAGAATAATACGTACCGTCAAGTATTGCATTATTGACGTCCTAATTTGTGTTTTTCTTTGTGTCCCGTCAGGCAGACTCGTGAACAGGAGACGCCCCCGGATTTCTTCTATTTCTCCGACTTTGAGAGACACAATGCTGAGATTGCTGCCTTTCATCTCGACCAGTAAGTCCAGCCTCTTACAAACGTAAAGTTCAGATGGGAAAATTTTGTTCTTTATCTTATCATATTCTCAGTTGAACTATTTACTGGATGCCAGAAAGATCGAGTACACAGCTGTGGAGCCTTTTCTGATGAATGCGGAAGAAGGTCTAATCTATTCAAAATGGTCTCTACTCTTGTACTGTCTTGGGGCTCATCTTACCCCATATGAAAATGTGTAACCTGGTGGTCTTAACTGGTTTCAACTGGATAAGTGTGCCAGAGTGCAGATATACAGAAAGACGACAATCCAGGACAGGTCACAGCGACACAACGGCCTAGCTCAAGTCACTTTTTTTTTCCTTTCAGAGCTCAGTATTGTTTATTCGGCAGTCTTCCCGAGTCAGCATGTCATCATCATCGCTCTTTTTTTTTGGGGGGGGGGTGCATGCGTGTGTGTTTGTGGTCTACCTTTTGTTACATGGTGGGGCCAATATTTCGGGGCCAACCCATCCTTGTGGGGCCATTTTGCTGGGCCCCACAAGTTTAGAGGGTCAAGACTTGATTTTAGAGTTTAGGTTTGAATTGGGTTATGATTGAGGTTAGGGTAAGGAATGGGGGTAGATAATCATTTTTGATGGTTGGGTTTAGGAGAAGGGGCTAGGAAATACATGATGTCAATAAGATGGCCCCACAAAGATAGTAAAACAAACTTGTATGTGTGCGTGCATGCGAGTTTGTGCTCTTTAATTCACCTGAAACCTGTTGTAAATCCAAGACCCTTCACCTTAACCGGATACTTCAGAGTCCCATCAGAGTCTTGAAGTTGTCAGGAGAACAGAGGAAGGATCAAAGGGAGGGAGGATGAAGCAAAGTGAAATCCAACACCATCCAGACGCCAGATACATTCAAGTCACCTATCTAATCATTAATAGGCCTAATCTAACACACACAAATCCATTTCTGGAATGAAATTAGACATATCAAAGGGACAATCCTGTCAGTGGCCTTGGGAAGACGAAAAATGTCCATCGGATGTTGGTGACAAGAAGGTGAGGTCAAATCTGTGAACACGGAGGGACAAGGTCCCGCTTGATGTGGTGCTGATTTCGCTTGGGCCCTGATTGCTAATCTGCGTCTCCTCATGTCAGCTCGTTAAGCACCTGGCAGGGAAGACGGCAAAAGCTGCACAACACTTGATGTGAAGGGCACCTTTTGCCTTTGGATTATGAGCCATTATTTCTCATGAAGACCAGAATACTAATGTGGGAATTATGTTTTTCAGCTGTTTTACATCAAGGCGTCAATTAGCATAAAATGATTAGAACTATGATTGGAGAATTGTGAGACATTATATAGGAAATATCACTGCTAAGGTGCCCTCGAGCAAGGCACCAACCATTGTGTAACTATGGCGTCATGGTGACCTGTACATTCCTTTATGTAACGCAGGCTGTCGTTGGTTGGGCAATACCGCCTTCAAATAATACATCAATTCTTTTTTTTCTTTTTCTTTTTTTTTACAAAAATCCCATTTCCCGATTTAATCAGTGTTTTACCTTTTGCTTGTAGAAAAATCCAATGACAGTGACATTATTCAAATCTAGTTTGTTGTTTTTTCCCCCTCCCGGGTATGTCTTCATTTCTCCTGACACCAAACGAGCTTTGAAACTGTTTGCTTTCAGAATGCCTTTTTTTCCAGCCCACCGCATTAACTTCCACAGAAATGATAGAAATAAATATTGTTTATTCGCAGATAATGTGAAAATAAGTGCTTCCTCTTGGGAAGATGGAAAACAATGCGAGAATGATGAGTGGGAATTAAATGCGCTTGTTGCTTTTGGGGGAAATATTTACTCGAGCAGTGATTCTAGAATTTTTACCTCCTTAAAAATATAATTAATTTCCAAGTGTCACCATTATGATGAAATTAAAATGTAATAGCCTAGTGGGCCTTTATTTATTTTTTATTTTTTTTTATTTTATGTGGGTTTTATGAGGGAAAAATTTACTTTATTAACGATTTGATTGAAAAGTTTACTCAACTTTAAAACAACCACCGCGACATACAAAGTGCTGTGCATGGAGCAAAAAATTGTCACGCAATAAGACAACAAGAAAGTTAAACAGTAAATTAATGACATAAAAACACTATAATCACTACACTCAAGGGTTTGGGAAAGTCATGAAAAATAGAGAAACAAAACACTGAGTGCTTTTTTTAAACGAGGTCCTCTCTATTTGCAGCCAGCTATTTTTGGGGACTCGAGACAGAACCCTGCTGTGAAAAGTGAAAATCTACAAGTAATTGGAGTCAAAATAAATGACTTTTTCATGGGTCTATAAATGATTAATCAACTCTCAAAAAGAATTATTTATCAGCATTATTTTTGATAATTGTGAAGCATTCCCACATAAATGATTGTGATGTTTATGCTCCACTTTTTTTTTTTTTGCCTTGAAGCAACTCCCACGTATTACTTGCGATTTACACATTTGCTTCCCGGGGTATATATCATCTGATTCCAGATTGCTTACAGTTACGTTTAATATACATTTTTGTCCCCATTCATTTTCAATGGGACTGACAACAGATCATCATTACCAGGTGTCTTTTTGCAGGTTTGAATCCCACCTCCAACTGTACTTTGCAAACCCATGGCCGTTATGCTAAGTGATGTACATGTCAACCAATTTACATCAGGAAATGGATTTTAACTCATTCACTGCCATTGACGGCTAAAAACGTCAAGAATTCTTTAGTTTTACATTTTTCCCCCTCTTTTGTTAACAAGAGTATGAAAAGCTAGAATTTTTTAATTGTACATTTAGAACAGATATGAAATGTGTGATTACTTGTGAGTTAACTAGGGAAGTCATGCGATTAATTACAATTTAAATTTGAATCACCTGACGTCCCAAATTTGTAATAATCTTTTCTTTTATTTATTCACTGCCATTGGCGGCTATAAACGTCGAAATTTCATTTTAACTATTTCTATTAGTTTAACATTTTTTTCCACTTTTGTTAACAAGAGTATGAAAACCTAGATTTTTTTTTTCATTGTACACTTATAACAGATATCAAATTTGCGATTAATCGTAATTACAATTTTTAAAAATTCATTGCCTTTCGCCCCTAATTTTTTAAAATTCTCTTTTTTAATTCATTTATAGCAATGAATGAGTTAATTTCACTGAAATAATTTAAGCAAATGCATTCAAATCTTAGTATTTCCATGCAATTTCTGCCGAAATTGCACTTTGTCTATTTGATTTAGTTGTTGATTTAATCTGAAGATGTGGGGGTTCACTGTATAAACGATGCATGTTAGCAGGGACATGCTATAAAAAAAAAAAACGTATTTAAAAAAAGAAAGAAGTTTTCTTTTTGTTAGGGAAATCGTCGAAACCTCGAAAGTGGCCCATCCGAGGTTATTTTTGCAGATCCGTTCCAAGTCTTGACAGGTCAAAAACCAACAATGGTGCACAAAAACATTCCTTATGTAACGCAGTAAAAAGAAGACACCGAGCAGAAGGTCAAGGTCTCCTATCTTGCCTTCTTATTCTAGTTGGCGTCTGAAGACATTCGATGTTTTCATCTTTTACTGCTTTTATATTCTCCCCTTTCACTGCCTCCATCAATTTCACTTCTCTCAAAAGGCGGAGCTCGTACAGTGCAGCCGCGAGCCCCAAAGGCCGTTTGTCAGCGCCAATGAATGCGGCCCTCCCACAAGCAAGCAAGCATCCCACCCAACAATGACTGCATCCTCCTTACTTAGCTAAGAAGCACGCTCGGGGGAAGCTTCATGCAAAGGCTACAAAAAAGGAATGCTGGTGTGCGTTTTTTCTTTTCTTTTTTTCATCCCGGCACAAGACGAGAGTGAGGTTACAACACTTGTCCGTTCACATGTGCGCCATCATGGCATGAATCCGCTCGCTTCCTTCCTTCAGGCGCAATGACACACTTCTCCGTAAATTGCATTAGCAGCAGCCTTTGTCAACAGTCTGCTTCGCATCTGCTGCTCTTCTCGAACACGCACACATACTGGCAGCATATGTGTGTGTGGGTTAAGGGGAAGGGAAGAGGAGGAAACCAAAAGCAGGAAAGGCCCTGTGCCCGTTCTAAATATAAGCCAGGCAGGCTTTGCCAAAAGCAGCACTTGACTTTTTTTTTTTCTTCCTCCCTCTTATTTTGTCTGTTCTAAATTAGACCTGGGCTGCGGAGCGGCTGCTGCTGGTGTTGCAGAGCGAGGCTGCACTGCCTCCCAGGGGGCCCGTCGCCGCACAGAGCCTCCTTTTAAAAGCAGCACTAACAGCCAACGCCGCTTCTCTTATGGGCTACGCTGCCATTAACACACTTCATTATGTGATTGGATTTGCTTCAGCTGGGAAAAACTAAGGCAGAAAAGAGCAGGTAGCAAAACATATGAGATCAAATACTGTGCTTAGGCGGAGACATTTATTCAAGCAGGGGTGGGCAAAATGGTAGGCACAAAGACCGCATTTTATTTTTAAAACTGGACCATAACAAAACCTCCCAAAACAAGCATTATGCTTGGGGCTGTTTTTGTGGCCTTCCACAATGTGGAGGGAATTATGAGCAGTTTGAAATAGCATTCAGTTTTAATACAATACAATACAATACAAAAACAAAAAAGCCATGAAGTCTTATGCTAGAAAGGAAAAAATAAAAATGTCAGGAAAAGCTTCCTAGAACATCAGAGCTTTATTTGGAGGTAAACTGAGGCACATGACTCTGAATGTGATTTTTTTTAAATTATTAGTGAATATGTGGTTCATTTTGAACATTGCCACATTCTAGTTATAAGAGGGTGTGTACACTTGTGCAACCACATTATTTTAGTTGTTTGGTTTTGCTTCCCCTCGCAAAGAGATTTTAATTAAAAAAATGTTTGAATTGTTGGTTAATTATAGGTCAGACTAATCGTATGTGACATTTTATGGCATTTTACCAGGGTTGTGTAGACTTTTCATATCCACTGTATATAAATAATAATAATAAATAAATAATAAAATAAATAAATAAATATATTTTTTAAAGAGTATGTGAATGATGTAAAATAAATAAATAAATAAAGTGATGCTGTTGGCATTAGCTTGTATGCAGACCGTGCCAAACAAACACTGCTGTGCAGCCATCTGGGTGGCTTAAATAAACGTGACTGAATTAGTCTGTTACTTTGCTCTATTTGACATTATGGCCAAGTGGGCAGTGCCATGTCACAACCAGCAGATGGCGCTTTCTTTACTTTTTATTTAATGCCGATATTCAATTGGGTTTAGTGGCTGCTACTAGAAACGGGACATTATTCAGTCCCATCAGTTTAAGAGACAGTTGGCTGCACTGAGAGAAAAGGGGGTGAATAATTCCACATACCCTACTTTTCAGTTATTTATTTGTTAATTTATTATTCTTAATCTCGAAACTATAGTTCTTGTAAGATTGCGACTTCAATTTTTATTTTCATTGCGACCTTCATATTGTGTCGCCAAAAGCTATGAATTCTGCCTAGCAACGCGTGTGCCTAAACAGGAATACATTTTCTCTATTCCTCAAAATCTTTCCTCACCGTTTTTCCACTCTTTTATTTTGGTCTGTCCGGTTCTCCTTCCGCCCCCAGGCCTGTCCATTAGCAGTTGTCAGGGGCTATCAATTGTTAAACAGTCAGCGCTGATGTCGTACTGAAGACCACAGATGCATAAAATCGACATTTGGCACGCACACATCCGCCAAGGAGGACCTCTCTTCTCTTCCTATCACAACAATCCCACAACCTGGCTTTCCACTTAAAGTGTGCCAGCTCAAATCGCATGAACCACAAAAGCCTTAACGCTTGGTGCATAAATACAATTTCCCGGAACGGATGGTGAAGTTATATCTTGCCTCGCTTTGACATCAGGATGATGTATGTGTGTTGTGTGAGTGGAGGTTAAAAGACGTCTGGTGTGGAATGGTGGCCACACATTGACCGCTGATGCAGTGTGGTCATGGTGCCCCCTGGTGGCGACATCCGTCATGATGAGAGACATATTTTAAACAGCAGTTGTGCCCCAGTGGCCTAATGGATAAGGCACTGGCCTCCTAAGCCAGGGATTGTGGGTTCGAGTCCCATCTGGGGTGTGAACTTTTTAGTCCAATTTTTAAAATGGGGTTGTTTTAATTGTCGTCACCCACTATGTTGATATCTTAATCATCTTGTGTCTTTCTTGGCTTGCTGTAGGATTTTGGGCTTCCGCCGCGTCCCTCCAGTAGCCGGCAGACTTGTCAACATGACCAAAGAGATCCGAGATGTCACGCGGGATAAAAAGCTCTGGCGGACATTCTTCATATCGCCAGGTAGCGGACACCTCGACTTAGAGAAAGCATAGAAAAAATGTAAATTATTAATATAAAGCTAATTGTGAAATAATACTGGCAATGTTTATTAAATGGAAGGTACCTGCAAGCGGGCTTGCATCAAAGCACAGCAGTTAATGAGCTATGCAACTTTTTGGTCACGTGCAAGTGGCGGCGTCTCACGGGACCGAATTTACTCACAGTCTCAGCAATTAATACAAGTCACTGAATCCCTCCAGGGGTCGTTAATCTTGTCTGAACGTCCTTCCAAAATATGTGTGGCGTGAATTCTTAAAGAGCAAAAAGAGAGTGCGGGCATGAAGAACTGAATTTGACTACAACTATAAATGTAATTTGTTTTCTCATTATCATCACTCACAAAGAAATGAGACACACTATATTTGTATATATTGTGGATCTTCATATATTGTATGTTTAATATATATTCACTCACTGGTCGAATAAAGGCCTACATGACAAAAAATGACTAATACAGGACCACAGCAAATGCATAGCAACTAGCAAGATCATCATCATAAGAGACATAGCAACTGCATAACAACTAGCAACATCATCATCACAAGCTACAAACAAGGACCATAATATCATAAGGGACATAAAAACGGCATAGCAACTGACAATGCCATTGCCGCTAGGGAAATCATAAGGGACATAGCATAGCATAACAACTGACATCATCATCACAAGCGATAAACAAGGACCATAATGTCATAAAGGACATATAAACCGCATAGCAACTGACAATGTCATTGTCACTAGGAAAATCATAAGGGACATAGCAACTGCATAACAACTGACATAATCATTATCATATGATGATGTCATAAGCGACATAGAACTGCATAGCAATTGACATAATGTGATCTTCAACATAACAACTGACAACATCATCATCATCATTATCATCATCACAAGCGATAAACAAGGACCATAACATCATAAGGGACA
Organism: Vanacampus margaritifer; assembly: GCF_051991255.1. Lineage (NCBI taxonomy): Eukaryota > Metazoa > Chordata > Actinopteri > Syngnathiformes > Syngnathidae > Vanacampus > Vanacampus margaritifer. The sequence continues at coordinate 9,909,703 of NC_135449.1, forward strand.
TAGAAACAGCATAGCATCTGACAATGTCATCGGCACTAGGAAAATCATAAGGGACATAGCAACTGCATAACAACCGACAACATCATTATCATCATCACAAGCGATAAACAAGGACCATAACACCATAAGGGGCATAGAAACCGCATAGCAACTGACAATGTCGTTATCATTAGGAAAATCATAAGGGATATAACAATTGCATAACAACTGACATCATCATCACAAGCGATAAACAAGGACCATAACATCATAAGGGACATAGAAACCGCATAACATCTGACAATGTCATTGGCGCTAGGAAAATCATAAGGGACATAGCAACTGCATAACAACGGATATCGGCATTATCATCATCACAAGCGATAAACAAGGACCATAACATAAGTGACATAGAACTGCTTAGCAACTGACATGATGTCATCTTCACTAGGGACATAAACTGCATAACCACAAACAATATCATCATCATTTTCATCATCATCATTATCATCACAAGGGCCAAATAAGGACCATAACATCATAAGGGACATCAAAACTGCATAGGAGCTGACAGTGTCATCGTCACTAGGAAAATCATAAGGGACTTAGCAACTGCATAACAACTGACATCATCACAAGGGACAAATTAGAACCATAACAACACGATGACCCCATGACCCAACGCAAAACACAGTCATAACTACCCTCAACTCGTGAGGAAACTATGCGTGTATATACACTTTATAAATGTACGTCCATTTGTTTCAATCTGTCCTTAGCCAACAATGTGTGTTTCTACGGAGAATGTTCGTACTATTGCTCGACGGAGCACGCGCTGTGCGGTAAGCCCGACCAAATAGAAGGATCCCTGGCCGCCTTCCTCCCGGACCTGACCCTCGCCAAGCGCAAAACCTGGAGGAACCCGTGGAGACGCTCCTACCACAAACGCAAGAAGGCAGAGTAAGAAAATTAACACTTTGGTCATCCTAATGAGAAAAGACACGCGTGTGGAAAAATATGTTTTGATTATGTGATACTCAGATGGGAAGTTGACCCGGACTACTGTGAGGAGGTCAAACAGACTCCGCCCTATGACAGTGGTACAAGACTTTTGGACATAATGGACATGACCATCTTTGACTTCCTCATGGGTCAGTTGGATATGTTTTGTTTAGATTACATAATTTACTATGTAATTTCTACCATCAAAAATCATTTATTATATTGATTACTTACTGATTACATATTACATTTCATAAGATGGCAAATGTTTGGTTTCCGTTTGTTGTCATTCCCAATTCTTATGTAATTTCTGCATTAAGAATCATTTTGATTTCTTTGATTACTTACTGATTACTGTTTTTTTGTTTGCATTTGCTGTAACTCCCAAGTCCTAGGTAATTTCAATATCAAAAATTATTTTGATTACTTACTGGTTGGTTACTTATTAAATACCTTAATAATGTAAATTTTCGCTTACCTGATGCTGGCTGTAATTACAAATTTATATGGAATTTCAGTGTAAAAAATATTTTTGATTATTTGCTGATTACTTCTTAGATTCTTCTAAGATGGTGAATTTTTGGTTTCTTTTGGCTTAGTTACCAATTTCTGTGTAAGTTCTATGTTAAAAATTCATTTTGATCACTTTGATTACTTACTGATTACTTATTTCTTCAGATGATTTTTTTCCCCTTGCTTCTTGATTCTAATTTATATATACAGACACACACACAAATTAAAATCAAGAAGCAAGGAAACTAAAAAAATGAAAAATATCTGAAATTGGTAATATAAATTCATACATATTCGTCATAAATGCTCTTTCCTGTTTCTGGACAGGAAACATGGACCGGCATCATTATGAGACGTTTGAAAAGTTTGGAAACGAGACATTCATCATCCACTTGGACAACGGCAGGGGGTGAGAACACTTCATGCATGATGTTTTGGACAGCCCTCTCTAATAGAAAAGTAGTGCTTTGCCGCCATATTGTGACATCTTTATGAATCTTTTGGGGAGCGTCATCATTCACAGTTCAAAGTTAACCCTCCATTCTTGTTTCCTCCTCTGCAGGTTTGGAAAACACTCCCACGATGAGAAGTCCATTCTGGTGCCACTGACACAGTGCTGCCGGTAAAATGATACTCATGTGCCCGTGTGTGTCGGAGTGTGCGCTTGAGCTAATGATCTGGATTTTGTGCAGGGTCCGCAAGTCGACCCACTTGCGTCTGCAGCTGCTGGCTAAGGAGGAGTACAAGCTGTCCACCCTGGTGGCAGAATCCCTGCTGAGGGATCGTCTCAGTCCCATCCTCATCCAGCCGCACCTGGACGCCATGGACCGCCGACTACGCCAGGTCAGCACTTTTGCACTCACTTTATGTATCACGCCATTAGCGCTAGTGCAGCTACTTTTAAATACATGGAAATGTCATGGAAAAGTTTGTCCTTGTAGTTCAACTAAAATGAAACTCAACAACCTACACACATTAGATACTCTTTACCTACATTAAAATAATTTTCTATTGTTTCATACTTAGTCAAATTTTTTGATGGTGAATTTGGGGGCTTGTAGTAAGCTATAATCAAAATAAAATAAAATATTACTTGTGAAATTTCACTCTGTGCGAGCCTATATAACGGGTTTCACTTTTTGAATTGAACTATTCTGCTTATTTCTAATATGATATTATAATTCAGTGAGGTTCTCAAAGAGAATCACTGTTATGCTGGCTCCCTCTAGTGGCATGTCAAAGAATCACCAAAAAATAAATAATAAACATTAAATGCACGAAATAATACAATGAACGATATCAGGATAACTTTTTTTTCCAGCATGCATACAGTCTGTTAAAAACATTTTCTAATATCAAGTACAGTGCTTTTTAATTTTTTTTTTCACTTTTTGTGTACTGTAAATTTGTATGAAATCTAAAAAAAAACGCATATATATATATATATATGTCTTTTATGTAAGAAATTTTTATGTGCCCATTATTACAGTTTTTTTTGGGGCGGGTGGGGGTTACATATTTGCAGTGGCTTTCAATCATAAATATTGGTAGCTCTACTTTTTTTTCGGAATAAAATCACCACCTCATTTTTGATGAACGCTTAAAGGTAAGTCTACTACATTACTATTTTTTAATATTCCCCATTATAGTGGGACTTTTTTTTTTTTTTTGATGATACTGATATCAGAAATTTAGCAGCACAATATTACATATTTTCGTATTATTTGTCTCTGCATATTTCTAAAAAAAAAATGATTGTGTAATTTTACAATTTAAATCCCTCATAAAATTGAATTTGTTAAACTAACTGAAAAGTAACTCATCCGCTAATGTCATATTGATCAGTATCTATCGGCAGCCAATCACAGGCACTTCTCAATAACGGTATTTACTGAGAGCTGTTGCCCTGTTATTATGTTTTAATTTTCCACTGTGCTATCAGTTTATATGATTGGTCCATGTTTACTATTTACGATATGATACCATACAATTTGGACAAGATTGTTCTGCTTTTTTTTCCAGGTTCTGCAGGCTCTGGTGGAATGCATTGAAAAGGAGGGCTACAGTTATGTGGTGGAGGACGACCTCCAAATGAGCCAATGGACAGAGCAGAGCGGGCCGAGGATGAGGTAGCTGGCGCGAGGTGACGTCCACGTTGGATAAAACTTGAGCTCGGAGGGTTTCAATTGCCTCCTGATGCCATGTGAGCGCTTTCAGGCCAAATTTCAAATTTCCTGAAGGTCAGAACCCAGCGGACGCAACAGAACTCAACGCGGATCCGCGGTTGATCTGGGATGGGACCGTTAACTTGAGTCGGACCTCCCCGCGTCACCTCTAAAATGACGTTGCAGCCAGACTTGTCTCCTTGTGGACCTTTTTTTGAATTCAGTGAATTCTGAGGGACTTGTCGATATCCTTCAAGCTGACAAATGTGTTTCTACGTACCGATGACATCACAAATGTTCAATTGAGTTGTCCTGGAGGAGGTGCTGGTTGTTTTTGTCATCTGAAAAACAATACAAAAAGTAACTTGTGTAAAGTAGAGGAATTTATCTGCTATTTTATTTCCTATTAAAGCTATTTGGGGTTTAAACCATTTTAATTGGAGTGCAGGTTAACTCGTGAATTTGCCCATGAATATTGCCCATAAATGTCTTGGTGAGAGTATTTATTGAAACCCCTATTTATTGTTTGAAAACAAATAGGTACAAACTCAGCCTCAAAAATAACATCATAGTGATGTACTTTCTTATTTGCCCCACAAGAGGGCGCTATTGCTGTGCGCAAAACAAGCAGGTAGGTCAGGAAACGTAACAAGAAATTGGGAAGAACATGTTTACACTTGAGTTTGTGTCATTTAACTCTCAACTGCTGTCTTATTTCTATCACCAGTTACAGCATTAGGTACGCTTGCACCATGTAATTAACTCCCAATACAAGGGCTTTGTCAAATAGTTTCTTATATTTGATGTTATATTGCTTGCAGGTGTACCTAATATTGTGGCCAGTGAGTGTACATGGTACCAAAAAGCCAAATGTTAATTGGGTTTGTTTGTTTGTTTTTGTACTATAATTGATGTCCAGGTGTTGCTATCGCGGGGAGATTATTTTTCGGGGGTGTACATTTCTTTCATCAACAACAGCTTTGACGGCTGAGCTGTCATTGGCTCAAATTTAATATATACCATAGGAAAATCTAGTGCCTGTGCAATGATAGAAACTTGAATGTCTGGTTTCACTTCCTCCCGGAGACGAGTACGGATAAGATGTGTGAGTTGAGTGTGTGCTCATTCCGTCTGTTCTACAAAAGCTTTTCTACAGTCCTGTGTCAATGCATTGTGTGTGGGTGTTTGTGAGGGGATCCATGGCGAAAAAAGGTTTATTTTCATCAACAGGACATTGTTTCTGTGGAATTTTTTTCCATTTCTTTGCATCATGGTTAAAGTGCAATAAAACAAAAATAAACAGAAACCAAAGTCTTCTTTTTTTTCCCCGCAGGATTATTTGTTTAAAAATATATACAATAATGTGAAAATCTACCATTAATCGACACCCTCGCTATTGAATTGCCTGGTCATGCCACAAGATGGCGGCAAAGGACTGTTTTACACTGGCAACAAGTTACCACGAGATGGCGGCAAAGTAACACAGTTATATGGGAACTACTGTACGTGAGGGTTCACTGTTGTGTACGTTTCGTAACGTTTTTGTTTGGTGTGCGTAATTTTTGTTAATGGAAAATATGTGCCCTGGCTAGAGTATCATCTCAACAACATAAAGATAAACTCAAAGTGAGCCAAAAATCAGAGTAATATAAAAACGTATGCTGGTTAACGAGAGTTCACGGGAAAATGGCCGCCAGACACGGAATTCATCTCAAGATCCCTGTGCTCTATTATGTTGTGATAACTTTTTAGTTTTTATCAATCCACCCCAACACGCACAAATTGAGTGGAGGAGGCGGAGCCGGACAACTACTGTCTGCATCGAGCCGCAGACAAGCCACCAGGAAGCATCGTCATGGGAACGAGTCATGACGATGCTTATCAGCTCTCACCTCCAACCCACTCGATTCAACCTCACGATTAGCCCAAACGAGAGAAAGGCTGAAATGGTGATGTAAAGGAGTCAACGCTGTTAAAAACATCACGATTCCTACATTACCCATAAGGCACCGCACTTGTTGCAATGTTGATGGTCACATTTAGCTATCTTCTAAATACATTTATTATTTCTTCTTCTGTTTTCATTTTTTAAGTTTATCTCGTCTGTAAGGTTCAGACAGAAGTTTATATGCATTTGTTTCTACTTTCTTCTTATTTATTTATTTATTCATGTGACTACTTATCATATTATAATAGTTAAGATGCAACCAAATAACCATTGATAACATCACTGTCATAACAACAGCTGCTTTATGTTAAAAAAAATCTGCTTATAAAATAAACTCTACATATACATTATTTTTTTAATGTAATTTTCAGTTTTGATGTATAGTTCCAAATATCTAGTCATTTTTTATTTTAAACTTTCCAACTAGTGACTTCAGGTGAATATTCAGCTCCTTTCTAAGAAAAAAAAAAGATCTTAATTTCCATTTACTGAAAATAAATATTTATTTTCTTACTGGCTGGAAGAACAGGCCCTTATCCATCTTTATGACTTGCAAACTGCATCATGTAATATGTATTTTTTTTTTTAAGTACTGTAACAACTTTTGCTGGTGCTAAACTTTGTATTACATTTTCTTTATCGTGGTTGTCGTTGCCTCATATCAAAAGTTATTATTATTATTATTATTATTATTATTATTATTATTATTATTATTATTATGCCGTATTACCAGAAAGGATACACCGTGTAATCAATGGCAATGCGACTTCTGAGCTTTGTAATGTTAAATGTGGCGTCCCACAGGGGTCATTGCTTGGCCCTCTCTTGTTTTAGCATCTGCATGCTATATAACGTTAGTTCGCTGAGATTAAAGAATGTACGACTTATTTTTTTTGCTCCTTAACTATAAATGAACTTAACCAGATGCCTACAAAGGTCTACAATGTGCAAAGCTTTTCATCCCACTATTACAGTCACCGTCCCAAATAATCCACGAGTACTCGTGTCCTGCACCAACGGGCCCACACACGGAGGCCCTCGCAGACCTCGGGGTGTTTTCCCCGCCTCGACCGCCTCACGGGACCCGTACAATTGCTCCGTTCAGAGTCCCTCAAAAATACCCCCCCCCCCCCCCCACACACACTATTTTATAGACACGGAAACAATTTACGGTCATTACAGATCATTACAGATAGTATCTCCAAAACTTCCCGTTGTTGACTAAATGTCTGCCAGAGTGGACACACACACACACACACACTGTACAGTCAAAAGAGTTAAAGAGGAGGAAAAGGAAAACAAAGATGCAAAGGGTTTGTTTGTTGGTTTGGGCTTAGCAGGTTTAACTACAGCGGCAGCGATTAGACTATAAAAAGAAGCAAAAATAAAACATAAAAGCAGTTTGCGAGAACAGTGGACCACCCACAACCTTCTTGGATGTGAGTGTTTTTCTTTCCTCTCAGATAAGCAGGCTGCTACTGTGAGACGATCAGGACTCAGTACCGCATGTATCAGAATCAGATTTATTGGACAAATATGTAGTATGTAGAGTCACATCATGTATGAGAAAAACAAAAGACAAAACAGAGGGAGATAGAAGGGGAAGACTGGAGGTCCCTCTAATTAGCGTCCCGAGATTCTTAGCTGGAATAAATGGAAACATGGGGGGAAAAAATAACAAGGCCCAAATAACATGATCGATGTCGACTAGAAAAATTAAGAAATGATGATGGATGGGGTTGTTTTTTTTTTTGTGTTTGTTTTGTTTTTCGTCCCAAATCTGTGTAAAGGGGTTGAGGTCAATGCTCGGTCAAGTTTTTCAACACTAATCTTATTCAAGCGGGATTTAATGGATGTTGGAAAAGTGTTCCCTATGTTTAAAAGTTTTGTAAAATGCAAAATTCTATTGAGCATTTACATTGTACTGAAATACTTTTTGCATTAATTTAGCTATTATTTACATTATTTCATTAAATTGACTATTTGATTTTGTTAGAAATTAAAAAAAAAAAGTAATGAAGGTGGGGTACATTTGGAAGCTTGTAAAATACAAAATGCTATTGAGCATTTATTTGCATTGTACTGGATACTTTCCCCCCATTAATTTAGTTGTTACTAATTATTTCATCAAATATGATTTGATTTCACTGGAAATCCCCCAAAATAGAAAATGAGATGACGGTGGGGTACGTTGAGAAGTTTATAAAATACAAAATGTTTTTGAACATTTACATTGTGCTGCAATACATTTTTTTTGCATTCATTTAGCTGTTATTTAATTATTTAATTAAATAATTTGGGTTTTATTTTACTGGGGGGGGGGCGTTAAAAAATAAATTAAAATGAGATGATGGTGGGGTACGTTAAGAAGCTTGTAAAATATAACATGCTATCGAGCATTTACATTGCACTGAAATACTTTTTTTTTTTGCATTAATTTAGCTGTTATTTAATTATTTCATTAAATAATTGGCCATTTGATTTCATTGGGGTGTGGGGGGGTGGATGGGATGGAGGTGGAGCAGCAACCATTCGTGGAGATCATCCGGGGCAAGACAGAGAGGAGGGAGGGGGGTGGGGGGGATGTTGAGGGGGGTTCTGGAGGAGGAGGAGGCCATCAGCAGGAGAGCTCCCAGTGGACGTCGGCTGGTTGAGCAGAGCAGAAGGAGAAGAAGGTGTTGCTGCTGGAGACACTTTTTTTTTTTGGGTGGGGGGGGAAATCACACAACAAGTGAAGTGTAGACATGTTTGACACTTCTCACTATCCGTTCAACTGTTTCAATTATGATGGAGACGCGTACGCTTCTTGTAGCGCGGACCAGGAGAAGAAGATGTGTCGGCCCGCCTACAGGTAGGAAAGAGTGAAACTTCGCTTTTCGGTTCGCTATAGAAAAAGAAAGTTATCTCAAGGCCTTTTTTTGAATGAAGATGTACCATTGGCCGGTTTTATTATTTACTAAAATTGTCACATAAAAGGCTTGAAATTGTTAATCAATTATTAAATAATATAGTCCAAATTATATAAAAATATATGACACACACAATATTAATGCCATAAGTAGGCAAAGTCTCATATTTGTAGGTTAGCATGTTATGTGCATTAATAAAGAGATGTATTAAGTATACTAGAAATTAGTTGTTTTTTTTTAGAATTATTTTTAAATACGATTTTTATTTTATTTTTTATTTTTTCTTATGCAGTACAGCCTTTGAGATATTTTAAAGAATGCAAAATATAAGAAGATTAGAAATATTCTGTTTCCTTTGGAGAAATATATTAACAAATATGATTTGAACAGATTATTTTGATAGCTTTATATAGTGATTAAAAAAATACTTCACATTTTTACTTCTACTTATTTTCTATTTGACTCGACTAACTCTACAGTATTTTCACTTTTTTTTGGTTCAAGATATGGTCACGTGTACATTCTTTCATTGTTATATAGCTAAGAATGTAAAATTTATGTAATACACATAATCACATAATATTTTATTAACATCCAAAATGAATTCGGTACATTTCAGGGTCACTTGAATTAAAATCTGAATATTGAAGAATTTATGGAAAATACTAAATATTAAAGTAAATACTAAATAATTACAAATACATAAATAAATAAATAAATACGTATTTTCATTTATTTAAAAAATAAAGCGTAAATATTACTTATTTATTTACTCATTCCATTCTTTTATTTATAGATACATTTTATTTATTAAAAAATAAGGGGTAAATAGTATTTATTTATTTACTTATTTCAAGGTTCCAGTACTCTTTACATTATACAAGCAGAATTGTAATAAATAATGTGTGCGTGTTTGTGTCAGCTACATCGCCCTGATCGCCATGGCGATCCAACAGAGCCCCGAACAGCGCGTCACGCTATCAGGCATTTATGAGTTCATCATGAGGAGGTTCCCTTACTACCGCTCCAATCAGAGAGCCTGGCAGAACTCCATCAGGCATAACCTGTCGCTCAACAGCTGCTTCATCAAGGTGGACACATATGATTTTCTTCATGTCGAAATTTGGAGGTTTAAAGCGTCTTATTGTTGCCTCGCAGGTCCCCAGGACGGAGGGAAACGAGAAAGGAAAAGGCAACTTTTGGACTTTTGCCACAGGATGCGAATCCATGCTTGACCTCTTTGAAAACGGAAACTTCCGGCGTCGCAGGCGCAGGCGGAACATGAAAATTGGCCTCCGCGACACGGGAGAGGCTCCGCTCCGGCCCGCCGACAGCCCCGGCAAGCAGCGCGCGCCCGCCGTCCGCCACCCCCAGGCGGACTCCGACCTTTGCCCTTTGAACCCCCACAGGCCTCGACCGTGCCCCACGCCCAACCCCCTCGCCCCGAAACCCGAGTCGGAGATCAAGTTCAGCATTGACTACATCCTGTCTACCCCGGACCCGCCCGTGTCTGGGTTCAGATCCTCCCACATAGGCCCGGCAGGACCACCCATTCATGTTCTGGAGCCCCATCATCTGAACCTGCACTTCTGGACCCTGTGAGGGTGGGGGCCGAGCCGGGGCCACTCACACACTGGAGCAAACTGTGAGGATTTTTTGACAGACAGTAGTCATTTTATTGACTTTAAACTGTAATTCAATGAGAAACAAACTAGAAAGGTACAGTACAATGTGTTGGCTTGCATCACGGAAACAAAAATATTGGATTTAAATATAATGCAGAGTAGTGTAACAATAGACAATAGTGTTTCACATAGCCTACATGAGCTATATAGCTTTAATGACGATTTTGCATATTTTGTCTGCTGTCGACACTAAGTTAAACGGACCGGATAGAAAAAATAGCTTCTGAAAAATGTTTATGCCAAGGTCAATGGATGAGATGTTTGCCTTACATTCACACATAAAATATACACCTGATTTAATTATTAGCAGTATAAACAATATGCTAACCCATCAGCTTACAAGTGAAATAATAGGTAACATTCGGTAACAGTTATGAGATATCAATGTGTTGGGACAAATTAAAACCTATGAAATCACACAAACAAGTTGAGCCTCGTTTTATCTTCAAATCAACTCTGTATCGAATATTCATATTATTTATTTCTAAACAAGCTTATAAGGAAAGTGAAGTCAAAAATGTTGTTTCCAATAATATTATGTTCGTGGAATATGAATTAAGCAGCAAAATCAACCAATTTGTATCCATCTCAGGGGGCGGCCATTTTGTCACTTGCTGTCGACTGAAAATGACATCACACTTCTTAAGCAAGTGACAAAATGGCCGCTCCCTGAGGTGGTATTTTGCTGCTTAATTCATATTCCACAAACACAATATTAATCAGAATACCTTGTTTAGTGGTGACATTTTAATTTTTTTATTTAACAATTAAAAATGTAATATGTATTTCAATGGTAAAAATAGCATTTCATAATACTGTATTGTAAACATACAGTAGGCAAATTAAATGGAATTAAATTCTGGTGTGACCACCTGTGCACTGACGTGCGGTCAATATAGGCAAGGTAGGCACTGTTACCCCAGGCGGAAATGAAAGTTGAAACTGTTTGCCTTTTTCTATTTGTTTTAATTATTTCTTTCATTTCAGAAAGCCTACACTGCCTATACTTTAAAAGTGACAACATTTGGTGATTTTCATACCTCAATTAAAATGACTCATTACTTCGTCTGGCCTGCAGGCAAAAATGCAGCAAAAATTACCCTCCTGAAGGCACCCGGCTAGCGATGTCTGTTTGCGCATGCGTAGTCAGTTTCCCGATAGAAAAGTCCTTTACGCAAATTGGCAGATCGCTACGCAGCCTGTGCACATTGCATAGCAAAGCTGGAGAATATAAAACTATTTTCACGCCTTTCTTTTGAGGGAAATCGCCATCTTTTCAAGAATAGCTACCGGATCTTCAGCAAAGTAAGAGACAAAGAATTATGCGTAATTTTCACAAAATAAATGTGCAAAAGGAAAGATTGGCTTTGTGGATGTGCTTCTATTAATTGGCTGTTTCGCTGTGTTTGGCATTGCTATTGCTATTGCTAGCTTGATTTTGTGAGGATTTAGGCTGTTTTACAGGGAGATATTCACTTTGTTACATTCCTTCCGGACTTCCGGGCGGGTTTGAAATTGTCCGTTTTTTGTTGTGAGGCAGAACTTTAGCTGAGTGTAAGTGTTGAGCTGCCGCACCTGAGACGATTTTGCGAGATTGCGGAGCAAAAAAAAAAAAGTAAGACTTCAAAAGAGTCATGTTTTGTGTTTTTTTCTACCCATTCAGAGGAGGCATATGTTAAAATAGTTTGAATGTATGGCATCTTGTATCTCGAGGTCAGGCTGGGTGTCCTCTTTTTCTAAAAATGAAAATATGGTCACCCTAGATACGTTGTGCACTCGCCTGCCGATACGCCGATTTGTAATTGGTTGTGTGCGTCTCAATTTGCGACCGCCTGCCTACTCAAACCTTGAGCTCACTGCACGTCACTGCTAGGGTTGCCACCTTGGATTTGTGGGGAAAAAAAGAGGCACCTGACCAAGCCTGAAATTATTCATACCCCCGGCAAATTTTGAATACGTGGACATTTTAGCATGACAAAACACACAGCAAAAGTGGTTAAGAAATGGTTCGCCGACGAAAATATGAATGTTTTGCAGTCGTCCAGAAAGTCCAGACTTGAATTCAGCTGAAAATCTGTGGAGGGAAATAAAGATGATGACAAGAAGACCTCATTGCTAAAAATGAAAAAAAAAATAAAAAATCTGCGAATATAGGATGCGTTTTATTTGCTGTAATAGCTAACAAAGGCTTTTCTATTGAATTTTGAGGAGAAAGTTATGAATAATTATGGACGTGCCACTTTTTGTTCAAATGTATATAAAAGCTGAGATTTTTTCTTTCCGCAGAGAGACTGTAATGTAACAAACTAAACTTAGATTAATGTAAAAAAACAAACAATAAGATACAAACAGGACGTGGCAACGTGTATTGTGAGAGGACTGAAATTACCGTAATGACAGTACTTTTTCGGTAAAGCGCAAGGGCTTAGCTTTCAGACACCATTGGAATTTTTCAGTTAGCAAAAACGGCGCCAGAGTTTCGGTAATCCAAAATGCACCTACATTAATGTCCACGCTCGGTAACAAAGCGTTCCACAGTAGCGCAGGGGACATTTTTAAACTACAGAATTAATTCATCAAATTAGCTTTTGGCATTCTTCTTAAAAAAAAAAAAAAACAGCTTCTTCTTTTTTTAAAGTAGCGCAGAACAAGGTTATTTTAGTTAACTAAAACTAACGAAAAAACTAAAACTAAAATTCCCAAAAACAATTTAGTTAACGAGATAAAATAAAAACGAAAATGCTTTTTATACAACAAAAACTAACTGAAATTAACTATAATCATAGTAACAATGTCCTTCGTTTTAGTCTTTGGTAATTAATTTAATGCATGAGCCTTTGGGGATGATTTTAAATGTGATTTCAAGTCGATTTATTTGGATGTTAACCGTAATGAGGACGTTTGAAAGTGTGTCACACAAAAGTGACGTCATCTAGCAGCAGCCAATAGAAAAGCACCTTCATTTTTTTTTCTAAAAGAAAAAAAAGAAAAGCACCTTCAGATGATGTTGCTCTCATGGTGTTTTCTACATATTGCGCACAAGTAATACACATTTTTTTTCTAAAACTAAAACTAATACTAAAACTAATAAAAACTAACAAAACCACCTTGAAAACTAATTAAAACAAAGTAAATTTAAAAACCAAAAAGTCAAAACGAAATCATAACTAAATAAAATGCAAAATTCCCAAACTATAATAATTTTGGCGCAGAACAGCAGCTCCGGGTTAGCATGTAGCGCACAAGCGCAAATGACGGCGGGCCTGTTGCGAGTGAGCTCAGTGGCCCCGCCTCCCGCCTGCCTAAATTCTTTCTTTGTCGTTGACCTTTGGAAATCCCGATTGACTGACACTTAAATTCTAATCCACTCGCTCCTTATTATAACACATTATATGCACCTTTTTTTTTTTTGCTAATGAAAAAAAAGAAAACAAAAACCAGGTCTGGCAAACACATATTTCCTACGTGAGGGAGATCAATCATACTTGTATGCCGCTGAAGGGACATTTTTCAATTTAACCTTTATAGAATGTGTTGACTACATCAGAGAACACACTTAACATGAGTGGCATTTAATATAGCATAACACTTGCAAGGTGAGGCCCAGATGTGACCCTATTTAAATAGTGGGGGGGAGGGGCCCCCCTCCCCACTTCCTTCATACACACACCAACAAACCCCTGATGCTATTCTAATTAAACACACTCCTTTGCAAATGCCCCTCATCGATCTGTGGGATTTTTTTTTTCTTTTTTTTTTTTCGCGCCCCCCAGCAAACGTCTGCAGCAGCGCCAGCGTTTATGGATCAGCAAGTTTCCATTAAGAAAGTTGTTGATGTTGAATAGCGGGCCACGCCGTGGATATATTTGGGTAAATTAACTTAGCATAAAGTGCTCCGAGGCTCCTGGGCCAACGAGAAAAGCCAAGGCCTGAAAAGTCACTCTACATATTGTGCGGTGAGAGATTGTGAGGACGTGGAGCTACTGGGCTATAAAATAACAACAGTCCCTTCACATCTTGCGGTGTCTTGAGCCAGCGATTCATAATTGCTGACGCCGACCACCTTTCCCATTTCAATAGACGTTGATCACTTTTAATAATGTGTACAATGAGCAGCTTTGGGCGAGAGGCTGCAGTGTTGCAGGTCGGATTGCATTGAGGAAGTCACTGATGTGAGACGTTAATAAAATCGTAAACATAAATGGGTCGTTTAGTTTCAGGTGATTATAATGAGGCTGTGTCGGCACGGGAATGGATAAATATTTGACAATTATTTATGTTTGTTATGGTGAGAATGTTTTCATCCTAAGGCGCTACGGGGGAACTAAATGGGACAGTTGCGCGGCGGTTGCGGTAACGCGTTTCGGACCCTCTCCTAGCTACCCGACGCAGCGTAGGGTTGCCAACCGTCCCTTGGAATACGGAATCGTTCCGTATTTAGACCTATAATTACTAGGGGTGTGCCAAAAAAAATCCATTCTCATAAGAATCGCGATTCTCATTTATTCCGATTCCGAATCAATTTGAAATGCCCCGAAATCGATTTTATTTAAAATTTGTACTGTCTTCCCTTTGTTTGTGTGTGCCTTTATTGGGAGTGCTGTTCATGTTGTACCCGATTTGGCCACTTAGGGGCAGTGTGGTTCCATGCGGTCTGATACACTGTTAAGTTGTAGCCACATTAGAGAGTAGAAGTTAAGTCACAATCTTTAATCTTAATTTTTATTTTTTTATTTTTTTAAAAAGGAGAGCAATGATGATGTCAAATCGAATGAACAATACTGAGCTCTCCTAGGAAAAAAAAAAAAAATCACAATCAAGTTATTCTAATAAGAGGTTTTTTTTCAGCGTGGAGCTCGTTCTTTTGAGTGATAAAAGTGCCGTGAGTAGCGCACTAATTAGCATTAGCGAGTCGGACTGGAGTAGATCATTACGATTCCTTGCACATCTGTAGATTGAAGCAAAAATCATTGTCAATCGAATCATTTTGAATCAAAAAATCGCTCCAAACCGAAAATCGATTCTGAATCGAATCGCACACCCAAAAATCGGAATCGAATCGTGAGACATTCAAAGATTCCCACCCCCTAATAAGTACGTGAGTTGCCAAGGGACGCACTTTGTCCCGTAATACCGTGAGAGTCAAAAATAGTCCGCAAAATGTCAATGGAATTTATGAATAACAGTTACCTTTATGTGAGAACTTACGGTAAAATTCCGAGGACCTCCTGCTCTGACAGCACATTGTTGACTCTCAGAACACCTGACGAAATATTTGAAATATTTGAAATATAAATGGGGAAAATAGGCAAATATATATAAATAGAAATAGTCTCCACATCATTTGGCATTGAGCTTTTAACAAGTTACGGGTTGAATGTTCTGCTTATTATTTATTGTTTAAGGGATACTTGACTCATTGAGCCATTTTCAGCAGGAAATAGTTACAATTTTGTCCCGAATGAATTTGATAACTAAATTATTTTTCATGAACAATAAATACCTTTAAAAATATTTTTCCCCACTTACTGTCTACTGAAGATGACATCACCTGTGCCGAGGAAGTAGGTAACGACCAATCATGGCTCAGTTTGCTGACCAAACCCAGAAAACAGGTGAGCCATGACTGGTCTTTACCGACTTCCTCAGCTCAGGTGATGTCATCTTCAGTCGACAGCAAGTGGAAATATTTGTACATGGAAAAATAATGAAGTTATCAAATTCATTCGGGACACAATTTGAACTATTTCCTGCTGAAAATGGCTCAATGAGTCAAGTATCCCTTTAAGTTTAACTATGAAAGGTTTCTGTTTGAGAGATATTCATTTTCGTAAGTTAATTTTTTTAGTTTGTATTAAAGTACATTTCTGGATAACAACTTTGACATGTGTTCATATCATTCAAAAATATGAGAAAAAAAAATGTTTCACCTATAATAAAATTTTTTTTTTAAAAATCAGATTGGCGGTCCTTGTCGATGAGGTGTCCATTATTTATTTTTCAGGGAGTTGGCAACCCTAACGCCTTGACACCTTCTTAAAAAAAAACGGCTAAGTCACTTTTTTTCCCAGATTTTTCAGGAAACAAAAAAATTAACCATTAGCATCATAAGGAGATGATTTAGGCAAAAAAATTAATAAATTAAGAGGGTGATGATATGTATTATTTGGTCTATGAATGGGCCATTTCATACAAGTTTAATATTCAAACCTAGAAGGAAGTGCTGCACAGCATTCTGAAACAATATGGGGAAATCCCTTTAAAACACATTCACTGCCATTGACGGCTATAGATGTCAAAAATTTATTAGAACTCTTTCTATTAGTTTAGCAATTTTTTTTTTTTTTTTTGTCGAGTATTTTCAAAAACCTAGGAAAAAAATATTGTACATTTCGAACAGATATAAAATGTGTGATTAATCGTGAGTTAACTAGTGAAGTCATGCCATTAATTATGAAAAATTATAATCGCCTGACGCCCCTAATTTTGAATAATCTTTTCTTTTCTCGCTCTTATTTAGATGCTATGGCGTGTTTCCGTATCCCCCCCCCCCCCCACTAACGCGCTCGAGAAGTTGTCCCTGACAGCATTTCTTATACTGACCACGAGATGGCGACAGCGTGGCACTTAGTCTGGTCAGATTGCTGCCTGTCACGGTTTTCTGTTTTGTTTTGTTTTGAAAACAGCTCAAGCATAATGTTATTAGAACAGCACAGCAGTTTCGTGTTTGTTCATGTTTATTTTCCTATTCTATCCGTAGCCCGTAAGCACTAGTAGTGGGGTAAAAAAAGAAAAAGAAAAAAGATGGACGGAATGCATTAAAGATATTGGATAAATACGCAAACTGCTTTCTATAGAGAATGAAATCATTATGTGCAGCCAGCTAATGAGCTTTATTGAAATAGCCGTGAGTCTTTTTTTTTTACATGCATATGCATGACCTTTAACATAAGTGATGGTGGCGGTGCAACCTGCAGTCCAGTAATGTCATGCGAAAATCAACTCGGCATGCCGGCCGCTGGGTGACGTGTTTACTTTTTTTTTTCTTTTTTTTTTTGCTTTTGATTTGTGATGGAAATCCTGCGGGGTGGTTGGTTGGCGACAGAGCATAAATGTGACTGAGAGTGACTGGAAGGTTTTTTTAATAATAAAATAGAAAGATGTGTGACATTTAAATCAAAATACAGCTTGAATAGATGCCAGAATTGTGTTTAAATTTGCCGGTTTGGGTGGTAAATAGACCACCCACCAAGTCTTGTATTATGATGTAAACGTCAACTGAAAATTGGAAAATGTAAATGTCAACAGATGAATCGTTGCCGTTTTATGTTCAATTAATGCAGTTTGATAACAGATTTAAAATAATTCCACAGGTTGTAAAAAAATACAGATTTATATTCTGTGTTGCAATAAGACTACGTTCTATGTTGCACTCTGAGGCAACATTGCACTTTGTGTACATGCAGTGCAAGTACAAACTATGCACACACTTCTGGCAACTTTTTGTCACTACTTTCCGACCACCGTGGGTTTCCCACCCGAGAGACTATGTTTATATGTGTGTGTTCGTGCGAGTGCGTGTACTAAAGAAAAAATAATCATATTTTTTCCCTCCCACCAGAGGGCGCTAGTGATCTGTGAGAGGACTCTTCAGTGTGTACATGTTTGCCGAGCATACTGACAATGAATGAAAATCTGCAATAATAATAATAATAATAAAATGTTTTTTTTGACAGGAAAATCTAATAAGTTGTTTTTGTTGTTGTGGTATTTAAAAAATAATAATTTTTGGGATCGTTTTCCAAAACGGGCAGATAAATAAGAGGCAACTTGGGAAAATATTGAACAATGAAAACAAAGGTGGAAAGACATTTGCTATCTTAGTTATTCTTTAGTTGTAAATTGCTCTTTATTTATTTATTCTTCTTTCGGTTAATGTTAATATAAGTGTAAATCGCTGTACATATATGAACTAATAAGTGCAATGCAAGACACTTTGTTGAAGCGAATCACTTTCATTTTTGTGGCGTGACTGAAAAGCAACAATTTCCACGGGAAGTCAAAGCAGTCATCATGACAGTGACTGGCCACCGGGTGGCGCTAGTTGGGAAAGGCAAAACATATGCAGTCCTAATGACAGGCCAGCGGGTAGCGCTTGTGTGCAACAAGTGGAATAATTTGATTGGTAGATTGACGTCAGGCTTTCAGTTCATAAGTGACTTGTTTTGTTTAACTTTAGCAAGAAGTGAGCCAGAAAACAGGAAAATAAAATTACTAATGGCATGGCCGTAAAAAAAAGAGAAAGCCTTACTACATGGTTGTTTAAAAAAAAAAAAAAAATACGCCATGCTTTACATATACATGGTCATAAAAAAATTAATAAAATTACTATACATGCTTGTTAAACAAAACATTTTACTATACATGGTCGTTAAAATAAAACACCTTGCTATACATGTTTTTTTTTTTTTTTTAAATGCCTTACATGGCTGTTCAAAAAAAAAAAAGTTACTATACATGGACAATTAATTAAAAACAAAAAACCTTACTATATAGTAAGGCCTTTTTTTAATAAAAAAAAATGACCAAGGCTTTTACTATGAAAAAAATAAATTGCACCATATATTACCATGTAAGCTTTTTTTTTCTATCAAAAAATGACCATGTATAACGCATTTTTTTTCTATCAAAAAAATGGCCATGTATAGTTAGCATTTTTTTTATTATCAAAAACTGATAATGTATTGTCATGTAAAGTTTTTTATTATGTAAAAAAAGAAAAAGACCATTAGTGTAAATGGAAGAATTGTGGTCAAATTATATCTGAATTCAAAATTTAAGATTAAAAGTGAGATTAAAAAAAAATACACTGTGAACAACACCCAACACAACAGCATCATTTTTAAGCAGTGTTTACCAGAAATAGTTATATATATATAATTTAAAAAAAAAAAGGCGAGCAGAGAGTTTCTTAGGAAAACATTGGAAACAAGAGAGGACGTTGCGATGAAGTCATTGTGACGAGGATCCGACGAGGTCATTGTGGTCTTTAGGAAGTTGTTATCAAATTATAGGAAAGCATGCACTTGGTTAAGTTCATGGGCACTTTGTTCTTGAGTTTGAAGGACGACATCGGTTTTAAAGACTTCCCCGAGGACTCTTTTCTTGATTTTTGAATGAAGTCACTGTCTTCTTTTAGTAGGTTTATCAACCTGCTTGGAAGATTCTCACATTACATTGAATTATGCTTAAAAGGAACCCCGACTGTAATGACAAGTTTGCCCTTTATTATTTATTTGGTTGTTCCTAGCATAACTATGAGATTCATTTTTCAAAATGCGACGTAAATAACAATGGCGGCGTACGTTCAAATAAAGTTTCTACAAAATGGATTAAACTAGAAATGATTTTTAGGTCGGGGTTCCTTTTATTAAGACGAAGAACAGTCTCACCGTCGATGTTGAAATCACTTTTTCTCGATCCTCTGAGCCATGAAAAGGATTTTAGCTTTAAGTTAAGCAAGAAAAATGTGTTTTGTTTTTTTAATCGACAGCCTTATCTGTTCGATGAAGTGAAAGAGTGAATAATAGTGGTCTCGGAATTGATCCCTGGGGAATCCCACAGGTTGTAGCCATTTAATCTGAGACCCAGTGACCAATTT
The DNA here is from genome assembly GCF_051991255.1 of Vanacampus margaritifer. Taxonomy (NCBI): domain Eukaryota; kingdom Metazoa; phylum Chordata; class Actinopteri; order Syngnathiformes; family Syngnathidae; genus Vanacampus; species Vanacampus margaritifer. The sequence continues at coordinate 9,929,565 of NC_135449.1, forward strand.
CAGATCAAAGCAGTCTCAGTGCTGTGATGTTTTAGTTATAAAAGTATTGTTTTCCAAATAAGAGGAGCTACTTTGGTGGCTCGATGGCTCCTCGGTGTTTAACAGTTGACTTTTGGACTTGTTTTTTGAAGTGTGTAAGAAACCAGTTAGTCAAAGGCAACAGTAACCTCGCCACAAAATAATGAATCATTCATAGTACACCAAATTTTTATTGTCACATAAAAGGCATACATTTTCAGTATGTACAAAATAGAGAGCCCGTGGATGTCACACGTATAAAAAATATGCGTTACATTTATATAAATATGTACATCATGTGCAAAACGTATGGCATACGAACAAGAGACAATGGGAGAAGGGAGACCGGCTGCAGAAGGGCCAAGGAGCTCACTTGTGCTTAACTTGACCACCCCAAAATCTTTTCAGAATGTTACCATGGTGATAACCATGCAGTCAAGAGTTTTGATATGAAGTCATTCGTGTGCGAGTCTGCATTAAAGTACAGTACATCAAGAAAAGGATCAGCTGTCATCACCATAGGATGAGCTGCCCTTAACTGGCCAATGAGAGTCAGATCACCTGCACGACTGCAGCAGACATGTCCGATGGCAAAACATTTTTTTTTTTTAAAGGCAAACCAAACTAGCTTAACAAATGAAGAAAAAAAAAACAGGATTATAAGTTTTTGTCAACCTGAAAACAAGTGATAAATAAAAAAAAGAAGTGATAATATATTCCAATGCCTTTTTTTGGCCACAGATCATATTCATATTTAAACACCCTTTAATGCAAACAGCAATCAAATCTGAAAAAGAGACAAAAGAGAAAATGTGGCCTGACAATACAGACCTAACGCAAGTTGATCTCCAACTGGTGTTTGTTGGTGCACTGAAGAGCAACTAACAAAGTTGAAAGTTGAGTTTGGCTCAGGTTTTGTTGGCTTTTCTGCACGGACAGAATCTGCACGGCTATCATTTGAGTACGTCCCTGTGCAGTACTGCTCTGATTATGTCTTTAGGCAATAAGATGACCAATTCAGATTTTTGTCTTAAGTGGCACCATTATTTTTTTTTTTTTAATGCATCATGGCAGCGACAACATAAATCAAATTCAATTTGTTCTCCCTAATTTTCATAAATGGGATATTATGTTGATCAGATATGTACATAAATGGAAATTGGGCAATGGATATCCTTCTTAAAACCGCAGTAGTAAACAAAATGTGCGACGCCCTCTAGTGGTCATGGATGTAAAAACCGACCGCGTGGTGGCGAGATGAGTGAAGGGATACAGCACCAAACTGAAGACGAGAGAATATTGAGATATGACGCAGACGAGGTTTAAAAAGCAGAACCGCCCTCTTTTTGCCTGGACGTTTGGACCGCAGCCAGCTAAGAAAACAGTCGTCAGAAAGAAGCCTTTCGTTAATAATCACGGCAGCACATTTTGCCCACGTAACGGGAGTCGAGGACGGTCATGCACACGGAGACAGGAAGACGACGCACATGCAGAAAGACGGGACCGTCACGCACGGAGCACATGCAGCTCCACTTTACAACCGTTTGGTTTCCTGACCAGCCAGGTCTCCTTGTAGTGTACAGTGTAGTGATGCGGCAGGACAGTTGATATCGACGTCAACATCTCCAAATACATCGATACGTCTTAAGCTACACTGACTAAAAGCGTGTTATTTGTTCCCTTGCCCTCGTATTTGTTCGTCAAAAAGCTGCCGGCATTATGAGCAAAATCCACTTTTTTTTGTTGTAGTCATCTTTACAGAATACATTCAAAACTAAGAGACCCGATGACAAATCTCTAAAGATCAGCCTGGTGATCCCGAGCGGCATTGATCGCAATCCATGTTGATCGTTTTCGGAGCAACTGGTGATATGCGGAGTTCACATTAGCGTAGTTTTGAGGCGACCGACAACATGCCTCATTAGTGCATAGCTTCCCGCGTGGTCAGAGGAGCATCCTATGGAAAGCCGCAAGTGAGGAACTGCCAATGTGGAGTCAACATTTTGGACCACATATTTGAAAATTGTTGTTGTAACTCATTCACTGCCATAGACGGTTATAGGCGTCAAACCTATTTAAATACGTTTTAACGAATAGAAATACATTTGAACAGATTTGCCAGTCAAAAATGCTCACTCAACATGGGCAGTTCCACGCTTCCGTACTTTTGAGCATTCACTGGTAAAAAAAAAAAAAAAAAAAATGTCATGACAGTGTAACAAGTCACATTTAATAAGACGGCAAACATGCAGGATGGCTCAGGCTTATCCTCCCCGCAGCTTGAACCGGAAGTGACGGCGTCAGGGAGTGGTCAGTATCACCTGATGATTTTTTTTTTTTTTGTCTGCCAAGGTCACACCGTCATTGTGTGAAAATGACCTCATTTTTATACAGCAGTTATTGTTACCGCTGGATATGAGCCAGGCCTGGACATCCCGGAGAACGTGTTCTGTACAAAAAGTCCTTGCTACCAGAATTCCTTTGGTTTCACTTCCTTTTTACCGACATTAGCCGCCGAAACAATCCCATATTTGACATCATTTAAAGCTGTGCAATCTCCTGCTTGTTCTACGTGAATCAGTGCCTGTACAGTGGTGTGGTGGGAATATTACTGTTTTCCTTTAGTGCTCTCCTTCCATGCATGCCTCCATCTTCCAGTCCAGCCAGCCCTCGTATTCACTCAGTCCCAGTGCAATTGCAGGTCATGCGTGTCCAGGAAGTCCCAATCCATGTTGTCCAGCGTCGGGTCCGACAAAGCCATATTGAGCAAGGAAGGGGGCGAGGAGGAGTCGCAGAAGGACAGGTCGGACGTGTCCATGGGCGAGTAGGGCTGATGGTCCATCAGCTGCGCCTGCAGCTCCTCCATCAGGCCCCGGGTGCGAGGGTCGGACGCCGCCGGCGTCTCGGCCAGCGTCCTCTCCAGGAAGGCCTCCAGCTGGTTATCGCTGGCCAGCGAGGACAGGCTGGGGTCGACGGCCGGGATCAAGGTTGGAGGAGGCGCCACCTGGATGGGGGGCGGGTGCCTGGAGAGGACGGTGTTGACCGGGAGGGTGGTGACGTTGGCTGTGACCGGGTGAGACTTGTTGAGAGACACTGGAGGCTCATGCTGGATGAATGGAGTGATTTCTAGAGGGTGGCCAAATGGGGCGCACGGAGACAAAGCAGAAAACAACAGCATCAATACTTTTACCCCACATAGAGAATTTCGGTACAATATTTGGCACACTCTTTCAAGGGTGAGAACTACGTCATTTTTCAAAAGTATTTTCTTCTTTTTTTACTTAACTCTTTGACTGCCAGACGTTTTCAGAAAAGGGATGCCGTGGGTGCCAGCCGATTTTAAGCATTTTGACTGATCTTTCAAGGTCCATAGAAAATTATGTTTGGACTATGGAAACACACATACTACCAAATGAAAGATTGGACTTTCATCTTTCATCAGAAAAAAAAGTTTGTTTCTACCTTATTCCGTTTTTCAGTAATCAACAATAGAAAATGGTTAGTTTCACCTCTGTTTTGAAACAAACGTCTTTTAACGTCTTTGGCACTCCATAAGATTTTACTAAACGTTATTTAACGTTTTTGGCAGTCAAAGAGTTAAGACCCCTCAAAATGTTCAGTGGCATCAGATCTAGCTCTTATGTATTTATTTTTGATGCCCTCCATGGACAATCAAAGCAATAGTGTGCAATTAGCAAAACTAACTATTATGTATATAAAATACATTTTGTCCAGAATTGTCCCTTTGATGACCACGCACGGGTGCACACACACGCACGCGTGTGCACGTGAATGATACTACGTCCACAAACACACACAGACCCGTTCTATCAATCCCGACCATGCCGTTGAGCAATCATGGGAAATGCACTACAACACATCAGGTGTACGGTGCATCAAAAAAACATGAACAATTATGATTTATAATGAGTCTATGGATCCAAATTTTTTTACAATTTTTTCCTGCGCATTATAAATATTTGGCTCCCACATATGTTGTTAACAATAATAATAAAAAAAAATGATGGATGGTGCCATTTTGAACTTCAACATGTTTGGACAATCTGGGTGAAATTTCAGTTCCCTAAGTGATTTTTCAATATGCTTGATACTATTAATTATTAATTCATAATTCACAAAAAAATAATAAAAATACAGCAATCTAAATGTAGCACCTTCCCTGCGTGGCAATAGAATAAGGCTTTAAATAGTCCCGCAACGGGGTCATTTTGAATAAAATATTCAGATTTGTGCACGACATTAGTTATGCCCATTAAGTTTACAAAGGGTAAATTAATAACTCACTAAGAGCCTGCTTACCTCCACTCTGTATGAGAATGTCAAACAAGTCATCCATCTGCTGACTGGTTGCTGTGGCAACCTGCAAAGAAAGATAGGTTTATTTTTGGGGGGTGGGGTAGGCGACATTGGTTTACTCTCCGAGGCATGTGTGTGCGTGGGCAGCATTTTCTGGATTTTTTGTATCCTTGTGGGGACATTTTGGTGGTCCCCGTGAGTCCAAACCTCTTTTTTGAGGGTCAAAACTTGGTTTTAGAGTTGAGGTTTGAATTGAGTTTTGGTTGGGGTTAGGCTAGTTAGTCAGTTGTGATGGTTAAGGTCTAGGAAATGCATTATGTCCACGAGATGTCCCCAATAGAAATGTCAATCCAACGTGTGTGTTTGGAGCGGCATCTCACCTGTGACACATTGTTAACATACAGATTGCGGCTCTGTTTGACAGCGTCCTCATAGCGCGGAGGCTCTCGCGTCTTGGGAGGCGGAGAAAGAAGAGACGCAGGCTGGAGGATGAAGGTCGGCTGTGAAGAGGAAGACTTGACAAAAGAAAATTCATTCAATGGTCAGTATATCCCAATAATATGAATAATTACTAAAGCCACACTAGCAATGAATAGTCATCATATTCATATTCACAAAAATGCTCCTCTTAATTTAGATGATGTAGGCAAAAAAAAAGAAGCCATAACTTATTGTCAGCCGTAGATTTTAATATCCAAGAAGTGTGAAATCCTCAATAGACCCTAAATGCCTGCTTCAAACCAAAATGGCCGACTTCCTGTTCATTGTTGTGCACAGGTCATTGAGACTTTTTCTTGTGTCCTGTTATGGTCAACATGTTGACAAAATTATGTGTTGATCGGTGAAAGCAGTGTCAAAAAGGTCATATTTTTTCCAACTTTTCGGGGGGGGGGGGGGGGGGCTACTGAGTGAGTTTTGTTTGGTGTTTGGTTTTGGTCTAAGAAAGCGGATTAGGGATGCACCGAAATGATAATGTTTGGCCGAAAACCGAAATAATATTAAAAAATTTAAAAAAAATTAAGAAAGAAAATATCAAGAGTATGCAAATTAGTGGGTGCCAAACTGCAAATATGCATCAACTGAAGTTTTAAGTTCTATCACCATTCACCACTAATACTTTTTTGGTGGATTTGGAAAGATAAGTAGGACAAACATAGTACTGCAATTAACATTAAAATTTTGTGTGAATAGATTTTTGTGGGAAAAAGCACAGAATGAATTTTTTCACTTAATGTTGGTTTGCTGTTCAACAGTTTTGTGCTGTCCTTGAACGGTATTTATTTTTTTCCATTCAACAGAGCACTGGGGGGAAAAATGACAGATGTTAGTTATTTTGTTGTTTGCTTCAAAACCTTTGTTGGGTTACGACAGCGGATGTTTTAATGAAATGAAACCAATTAAGAGCACAATTGACATATATGCAGATTTTGTCGATATTTAAAATGCCATTTTTATCATACATCTGGTTAGGAAGTACGTGGTCCTCTTTGTACCCCCTCAGTAGGTCTGATGAAAAATGGTGGCCCCCCTCCAGCATTTAAGTTGCCCGTCCCTGATTGAAATAATAAAAAGGGCTGCCAGAGAGCAAACAAAAGTAAGACAACTGTCGATACCTTATTGAGTGGCCCGTTGGTGACGTGGTTGGGTGAACTCTGAGGAGAGGTCCTTCTGTCTGGGGAGCTCCCGAGGAAACACTGAGGATTGACCTCAGGCCTAGTATGCTTCTTCTCCATGTCAGTTGTATTATTGCCCATTGTCAAAGTCTGGAAGTATTGCCAAGAACAACATTTCATATGGAATTACAACGAACGATAGATGATTAAAAAAAAAAAAAGTCTCAGCAATACTTGTCTTGCATCTAGTTGTTGGGTGTGGCTAACCTGCAACAATGAGTTGTGGTTGGCCAAATGCTGATTAGGGGGCGTGTCCATTTTGGCGCTCTGCAGCTGAGGGATGGAGGTCTGGATGCGCGCTGGATTTGAGACGGCGGCCTGAAGGACGGGCTGAGATGAAGAGAAAACGTTAGTGTAGTGATTCTGGAACCCAAGTTATATTTCAGCCATTGCGCTCTCCTTACCTGCAGGCTGACGGTGGCGTTGTTGGGTAGTGACACGGGGAGCAAAATCTGCGTTCCGGTCTGGCCACTTGAAGTCAGCAGCGTCTGCGGTTGACCTAGCACACGGGACACCCCGCCGGGATGGCTGATGAAGAACTGCTGCAGGCTGGGGGCGGCGGCGGCGGCGGCGGCGGCTTGGGGCTGAGTCTTGAGTTTGGGACTTCTCTGAGAATGGCAGAGGAGATTGGGGCTAGCGCTTACTTGGGCCCGGGTTTGGGTGATCATTGGAGTTTGGGGCTGCAGCTGGAGTGGTTTCCCGGACGAGACGGTCACATCCTCCAACTTGACGGCAGTTGGCAGCGGGGTCGTGAGAGTCTGAGAGGTCAGGATTGAGTTAGGGAGGGAAGTTGGAGAGCCGTTTGCCAAGACGGTTTTCTCTGGTTTGACAGTGTTTGCGTTGTAGACCGTTGAAACGGGGCTCATGGAACAGGAAACGGCGGTCAGCTTGGAGAATACGGATGGAGAATCGGCGGTACAGCCGCTCTGAGTCCTCTTCTCGACCTCCAGCTGCATCTTGAGCTCCTCCACCAACTTCTGCTCCTGCTCGAGCTTCCTCATCAACTCCTCGATCTGCCGCTCCTTCTCATGGAGCCGTCTGTCTTTCAAGTTCGGGAGAGGCGAGGAGCCGGAGCACGCCATCTGCATTTCATGCTGAATTTCTGACATGCTGGCATCCTGGTGGAGGCCGAATGGATCGTTAGGAACGGGTGAGACGGGAGGTGTGGCGCTCATGTTCTCACAAGCTCCCTGCAGGGGTGGGTGGACAACGGTAGGGCTGGTAGTGGTCGTCTCCATGGGGATGGCGGTGAAAGTGGTAGTAAGAGGGACGGGAATAGTGGTGGGAGCTGAGGAGGCGGGAAGGTCCTGGAAGGGCTTCAGCTTTTCGATCAGATCCGTTTTAGTTCCTGACACGGGGAGGCCACGCAGTTTTAGCTCCAGTTTTAGCTCAGCTACCTAGAAGAGAAATCATGTTTAGCTAAGGATGTTCTTGATGCAGCCTCTCAATTACAAAAAACGGTTGAGGTAATGGTAGTTAATATAAAAACAGCCAGCAGAGCATAAGAGATGAACCACGGCCATGTTGAAAAAAGCTCGTTTATCCACAGTTCGATACAGATTTGTGAATAATGATGAAAGTTAGTTATATTCTAATGCTAATTGCTGCAAAATGGAGAAACAGATAGCATTTTTTTATTACGTGGACTACAGCCCTAGCTCAACGGCTTCCTGTCTTAATACAGCTTGCTTGAAATGAGTTAATTAAGCTTCCATGAAACGACAACAGGATTTCAAATGTCCCTTGTATTAGTGTTGTTCTGATACCGATATCGGGAGAGGCCCCAATACTGCATTAAAACAGTACTCGTATCGGCATTGGCAAGTACTAACAAGTAACATGCCGATACCATTATTTCCTATGCTAATATAGGACTTTGAATGCAGCATCTTGTGTCTTGCTTGTGCACGACATTCACTGCATGCCGAGCCAAAATATCCTATTGGCCCTTGAATGCTCTGAGCCAATGGCAGGGCAGCTTTTTCATGTTGAGAAAAATAAAATGAAAAAGTACGGTATCGGCCGACACTGTAAAATTCGGAATCGGTATCGGGGGACAAAAATGGGTATTTGAGGTGTCGCAATCGTACAATTGCTTCACACCGTTCAGAATGGATCCAAGTACCTTCATTTCCTCCAGGTTGGCGGGCAAGACTCCGGGCTTGCGGTTCGATAATGAGTTGTTCTGCCGGGCCAAAGGCAGCGGGGGTGCAGTGGGTAAAGAAACCACAATGGAGGCTGCTAGGCTGCTGGCATTGCTGCTCTGGCCTTCTGCCACTGGCCTACACAGATGGAAGAAATATCAGTTATTGTTATCATTGAAAATATTATGATGTGTAACACTGAGATGGGGATGAAAGAGAAAAAGGGAGCAATACCAAAAAAAAACACGTTAATGCTAAAAGCAGACATGATTTTACAGTTGTAAATATCCCTGCTACAAAAATAGATGTTTAAAAGACTCCTCAAAGGACAATTATTTGCAAGCGTTTTTAGAAACTGGAAGGCTTGGGGTCTGTGCCTGCGTGATACGAAGTGAACATACTTGAGCGGGGCTGGTAAGATGGTTTGATAGTTGTAGTGTTGCTGTTGCTGGCTGAGGATCTGCAGTTGCAGGAACAGCTGCTGTTGCTGCAGAAGTCGGGCATAGGAGGAGTCCATCGGGGCCTCACTGAGCTCCTGCTTCTGGTCTGGCGGAACATACTGGTGATACTTGAGCTTCTTCACCCGAGACTTGGCGTCTTTGCTCTTCTTGCTGCGCATCCTCTCAGAAGGCAGTTTGTGCTGGCTTTGCTGTAGGCGGGAGGGAGGATACACCACAATGTCAAAAAGTGTGGCGAAGAAAGCGGATTTCAACTTACTTTCACCAATGTTGGGCCTGGCTTGGAGGGAGCGCTTGTCGTGACTGGTTGAGCGTGAGAAAGGGCTGGGCGGCTTGTCGGCGGCTCATTAGTGGTGATCGCCCTCATCGAGTCTGTAGTGGTCTGCGTAGTGGTCTGCGTAGTGGTCTGCGTAGTGGTCTGCGTAGTAGCTTGGGGGGGCTGAAGAAGTCGATACAAACACAGACTCATTTTCAACTTTTTGTGGACAAACGGCGACATTTGTCATCGTTCTCGGTCTGACCTTCAACACGGGCCCCGAAGGAGGTAATGCTGGCGAGGGCGTTCCTGGGCATTTGCTGTCCCCGGGCGAGGGCAGAGAGCTCTGAGACTCTTGGCTGGCAGGCTGCTCCGGGGACAAGGCGTCGCTGCTGTCCTCATCCACCACCTTCGGATAGGTCACCTGCCCTGTTGCCAAGACGCCACCGAGAAGTGTGACTGGGCAGCACAGTTGCATTTATTTGCCACCATTTCCTCTCGCTCACCGATGATGGCCTCTTTCAGGTTGGAATCCACAGGCAAGATGTTCTTCTCAACCAGCTCCATGGGACCGGGTCTCTGGGCTATTTTCTCATTCAGGTTGTCAGCCAGCCGGGCCCTTTTCAGCTTCATCTGGGTGGCCTGCAGCGACGGCTCGGCTCCAGTCTCTGAAGAAAAACGTCATACCTTAAGTATACGTACAGAAAGGTACGGGTTGGGCAAAAAACTGATTTACCATCAAGTGTCTAGTTTGTGGAGATCAGGGGAATCATTTGATATAAACCGCCAAACTTGGATCGAAAACGTAAACAATACTCGCCTTGCAAGATGTGCATCCTGACCAGTTCTGCTCTCTCTGGACGACTACGGATCTTATGCTTAAGAAAATTCTCAGTCTAAGGAGAGTTACAAAAGAGACAACAACATGATTTTGAAAGACTTCACACAATTTATTTTTGTCCCAAAAAGATGTTCATACTGTGTTAGCTTACCCTGGCTCTTTCCAAGCTGCGAATTTGCCCGTGGAAAGCAGCCGGGCTCTTCAGTGCTAAAAAAAGAATACAATTTAGTGCAACTTTCTGCCTATAAAATGAACCCCCACTAGAAGATTAGGCTAAAATATGCAAATCGGCAGTTGTCAGTAGTAGGTGAGCTCCCACACAAACGAGTGATGCACAACTTGACAAGTGGCGTTACTCACGTGGCATGATGCCCTGATCCACCAACTGCTCCCGAGTTCGCCTTTGCTGAAGTCTCAACTGCAGCACTGGGAAGATAAAATTACAAGATTAGGACCCACTAAAGTATTTGTGTAGCATTAGAAGTAAAACAAAATGGATGCAAACGATTTGAAATCAAAAGTGCTTACAACAGCCATTCAAGTTCATTCCATTGGTGCTTGACGGCCATTGGTGTTGGAAGATTTAAGACGGGGAGCGGGCAGTCAAGTGTCAATTGATAGATTAAGCCAAGTGCAGGATTACAATTGACATATTGTTATGCCCTTGCGTGTCGTTGAATGTCTGTTCTTCAGTCGCTTTTTGGTAACAGGATGCGGCACACATCCAAGCGCTGCCATCGGTCACAATGCACGCCTCGTTACGCCACATACTGAATGACTCACATGAACCAACGTTCCATCTTAAATGTGCACCCTGTTCTTTCATCCAAGATGTTTCTTTGTCCCTTTGTCGGTACCATCAAGGGCACAGAAGCACAAGATCGCAAATAAAGAGCAACTAGTTACACGCTGTGACTTTCTGCCAATGTTATGCAAGTGATCATTTGAGAATGGAAGCAATGGAAGCGATATAGTGAATAGAAATAAAGTGTTGCATATTGTTATTCACTAGGACTGTGCACGAATAACTGACTAAAATTAAGTAGCGGCACACGCTGCATAATTTGGAAGTAGGTTGTGTAACAAAGGAAAGGCACTTTGCAAACGTGAACGCTGGCCGCCTCTCGCGCCTTCTTGGCTTAGACGAACTAGCTTAGCATTAGCAAGGATGAAGCTACTGGCGTAGCATTAGCGAGGACAATGCTACACCAGCATAACATTAGCCAGCTCAGCATTAGCGGGCACAAAGCCACTAGCATAGCATTAGTGAGGACGAAGCTACACACGGCACAGATGGATTTAAAAACGGGACAAAGAAACTCATTAGTCTTAGTTCGTGTATTTTACATCAGCCATGTTGTTGTACAGCTAAGGGGATTGATTGAGTCTGTTTGGCCGTTGGTGGCAATAATCGTGGCAGTTACAACAGTGCGCTCCTCCTACACGGCAACATTAGTGATGAAGGAAGATAATAGGAATGTAAGAGACAATATCAGGTGGACTGAGTCACCATTAACGCCACATTGTCTCTCTTACTGTGTCTGTCCACACTCTTTCATTTGTGTGGATGAGGAGCTCCACCCTTGAGCAAAATTGTTATTCAAGAAATGTACATCAAATTGGTGTCTTTTCACACCACTCAGTCGGCAAGAACGAGCTCTCAGCCTCAAAAAGGTTGGTGATCCCTAATCTAGAAAAAAATGATTACATTGGCATAAACGATTACGTGACTGATGTTTGTGCCCAATTTTCAAAGCGAAACGGAAAGACTTCCTGCCCGACTTGATCTGCTTTGCTCTGTGCAATAATGAGTCCTCTTTCAAAAATAGACGGGGCGTGTATTTTTAGCGGAATACAACAGAGCGGTAGTGAGCGGCTTTACAGGGTGTGCCGGAGATAGAACTGGCCCCGTTGGAATCGAGCCGTTTGGGTCCTGCCCACAGTTAGCCAACACTTGCATCACCTTGACGCTTAAGTGTGTGTCTGTTTGTTTTTTTTGTTATTAAAAAGTTTGTCTGACAACTAAAATAAAATAATAAATAAAAAAAATATGATTTTATTTTTCAACAAAAAAAAGGGTTCGGTAAATGTGCATACAAAACTGGTGGATCAGTACCTCAAACAAGGTTAAGAACCACTAACACAGCCTCATTCTTTGCCAAAACAAACTCCCACTTTACTACTTCACCGACACAGGGACGACGGCGGGCTGATTTACATCTCAACGTTGAAGCCAATATTTTTAAAGGGGCTCTGTGGTCGTCTAAGTGCGAGAGATGGATCATAGGCTGGAAAGTATGAAGTGTGTGCGTGTATGTGTGTGTGTGTTCTCACTAGAGGGGAAATGACAAAAGCCCAGATGATGAGTGGGCATTACTACGGTTGACATTCCACAGAAACTTTTCCACCGTTAAGACATTTCACCGGGCTCTCTCTCGCAGACACACTCAGATGATGATGACTGAGATTATTGATTGAGACGCGGTGGCAAGCGAGTGATTACCGACTATGTCATTAATGAAGCAGGCAACGAACTTTACTCAAACAAAACGCTAGCATGTATTTATTCCGAGAATGGCGGCAAATATCTTTGGACAGAGTGAAAGAAAAAGACTCAGCCAGTTTCTTTCAACACATTGGCCCACTTCATGATTCCATCCATGCATAGAGAAGTAAGCAAGTTGGCAAGCTCACCGTTTTTGCGTTCATTGAGTGGCGGCAGGTTCAGGGTGGGCTGCAGGGACAACTCCTCCATCTCATGCGTCACCGCTTCACTCTGGGGACTGGGCACCAGTGGACACGTCCCTTCCGGCCCCAGGAGCCCCTGGGAAGCCTGGGGCTCCATACCGCTTCAGCGGAGAACTTCGAGCCGTCCCGGGCAAGCGGCAAGTACGTATGGATCACCGTCCTTTGGATTGAGCGATATCTGTTAGAAACCAAGGATAAGAAGAAAGAGTAAATGCTGTGAGCTCAGACATTTTGCAACTGCTCGTGAAACAAGAGTCCTTGACAATCATCATCATCATCATCATCCTGTTGGTATGACTACTTCACCCAACTGGCAAAATGCTACGGGTGGCATCTCATTTCAGCCATCTGGAAGAGCTCAATCCAAGCCCAAATGATTCATTAAAGAGAGCCTCGAAGGCCATTATGCTGAATACCCGATTGCCCGTGGGAAACGACGTCCGCTTGCGCATGAATGTCTACATTCAGACATGCTTCACAATCTGGAATATGACATAATAGTGGTGGTTTCAAAATGGGGAGGGGGGGGGACATTTCAGGGAGCAAAACAAACCATTTAAGTAGATGATAGCCTGCTAGGTTGAAACATGAATGCCATTTATCACTATCCAGCAGCAGCGCCATTAGCAACATCCGTCCGTTCCAGGACCTCCACGACCTCTTACTGATGTTACTGTTGGCTACGCTGGCATGGAAGCTGTCATTTCTCCCGTTAGGTCCGTCCAAAAGTACAACGAGAATACAGTACAGGAAAGAAACGGAAGATGTGTGTTCTTTCTCGAAACTGAAGGTCGCTGCTCAGTAATGCCTCCAAACCACTCCCACAGTCCGCGCCATACCGCTCTAAAAAGTGAAAACCATCGGTTTCCTACAATGGAAAAGGTCATGTAAGCTTTGAATGTGACATGGTCGCTTGCGTCAGGTAGGATGGTCTGTTGAAATATTTTGGCAATAGTTTCATCGTTTTCTTAATGCCGTAGTTTACAGAGCATGTTCCGAAAAAGACTAGATCGGTTGACTTCTTGATCTGATGAAAATGCAACATGTCTGTTATTCGCTTAATGTATGCCCTTTTTTCTTTCTTTCTTTGTGCTAAGGCCATAGAAGGCAAGTATTACTTTTGTACCATCTGGTGAAATTGTATTTTTGTTAGGTTTATAGTGATGTCCGTTTAAGCTAGCATGCTGTTTAGGCTAGTCAGCTAGCAACTGATAACTGATGCGGTGCAAGATACTTCAACTTCTCCATGAATGCAAATACTTGTTTTTTTTGAGGGGCTAAATGCAACGTAATGATCCAGAGGTACACAGATATTGCCAAAAGAAAAAATATGCACACATTTTATACTATGTAGCATTAGTAGGGGAACGTTCTGGTAGTTGACACAGGAAGCTAATGCTAAGCTAGCGTCATTTACCAATGATAATGTCTGCCATATGGAAATATTTTTAATGTGCACTGGAAAGTAGAGACAGTGCAACAACAACTGTTCCCATGCATTACTTGTGTTCCGTCTTTCCCCCTAATGACTTGGTTTTCTTTTTTTTTTGTGTGCACCCCCCCTTGCTGACATCATGTGCATGTGTGGCTATTAGAGTAGCATGCTCAATATCACATTCTATTTCCCCTCAAGGGGACCAGCAAAAGGTTGTTGTCCTATTTACAGCCAACAAGTAATAAACGTATTTATAAAAGTCATGTTTATTTGCTTGTGGTGTCAGCTTGACAGACTTTGCTCAACGTCAAATAAAGTCTCACGTTATCAACCTTAATGGAAGCTCATGTTTCTTCTGGGTAGACAACATCACAAGATTTTACGATTAAAGCTCTCTGGTTAGGTGAGTTGGCAACAAAAGAATATGAATAAAGATCAATAATTTGCACTACCCCCATCCTTAACTCATTCACTGCCATAAATTCATTCAATTATTTCTATTAGTTTACCATTTTTTCCACTTTTGTTAACAAAGGAATGAAAACCTAGATTTTTTTATTGTACATTTAGAACACATATAAAATTTGTGATTAGTCATGAGTTAACTAGTGAAGTTGTACGATTATTTACAATTAAACATTTTAATCACCTGACGCCCCTAATTAAAAAAAAATATATTTTTCTTTTTGAATCTTTTCTTTAAAATAAATTAACTAGTGAAGTCATGCGATTAATTACAATAAAAAAATGTAATCGCCTCACGCTCCTAATTTTTAAATATATATATTTTTTTTAATCTTTTCTTTAAAAAAAAAAAAACTAGTGAAGTCATGCGATTAACTACAATTAAAAATGGTAATCGCCTAATGCCCCTAATTTTTTAATAATCTTTTTTCTTTTATCTTTTAAAAATAAAATAAAAGATTATAAAAAAATTAAATCGTAATTAATCGCATGACTTCACTAGTTAACTCGATTAATCACAAATTTTATATCTGTTCTAAATGTACAATTTTTTCTCTCTCTAGGTTTTCATACTCTTGTTAACAAAAGTGGAAAAAAAATGTTAAACTAAAAGAAATAGTGATTTTTTTTTACGTCTATAGCCGTCAATGGCAGTGAATGAGTTTTAATGATGTTCTTTCATTTGTCATAAGCATATGATTGCTGTTGTGATTGTAAGTGGCCTACCTTAAGTAGAAGAGGACAGCAAGGGAAGGAGACTTGAGAAGTCTTTGGCTTCTTTCCCTCGACAGTTAACGTTAGGCCGCCGAGTCATACCTGAGAGGGGACAAAATCAGCCGTTTATTATGATAGATACCAGAGATGAAATTGAAGATTTTTTACAAACGTCCCTGCTTAAGGATTCATGATTAACTCTGTTGAAACCGCAACAATAGAACGGCGGATGAGTACCACTTCAAGAAGCCTGAACGAAGCTAGGTGAAGTTCAAGGATGCCGGCAATGCAAAAGAGAAGCTGGCAGATTGCTCGGGACAAAGGCAGCGGCTAAATGGAACCCAACACTCGAGAGCCACGCTGCGGTCTGAAGGGAGAGACGCTCTACACACATTCTCCACTCAAGTGCTTTCCAGTAAATGTGCCTAGGTTACAAAACATTCACAAATGAAAGTCGTTTAAGGCCTTTTATAAACAGATGTTTATTTGTTGTGGTATTTGTTCCCCGCCGGGACCGCAGCTTCATGTGGAACTGGAAATACAAAATGTCATTCGGCCCGAGATTGTTAAGAAACTGAAATGTTTTGGTGTGAGAAATGGAAAAAAATGGCTCTGAAAAACAAGTACGTGAGAGAATGCATTCAAGTGGAAGGGACACGTAGCTGTCATGGCCGACACGTGCTAGTGAAGAGCAAACATTGTAACTGCACAAGCAGAGTGAAATGCATGCGCAGCATTCTGCTTTTCGAGCGGCACGGCCAAAAGTGACAAAGTGTGGATGTAGCACAACTCATGTTGTTCTTTTGATTCATAAATCATTCATTCAACAATTTGTATAGGCATCTCAAATGTAAACATGGCTTTAGAGAATCTGGCCAGGAAACTAGCAACTCATCAACAGTTGTACACAATACTAGCGATTTTCCACCTTAAATGAAAACAACACCATCTCGTATTTAGCAATGTTTTTGAACATTGACCAATAAAACACTCCAAATTCTTCAGTCTATTTTGAAGAAGAAAAAAAAGCAAACAAATGAGTTGTTTTACCATCATGCAGGGAATAGAAAGTTCAGTGTCCCACAGTCTTGCTGCAACAACATGAAGAGGTCAAAAGGGTGTGCTAAACAAATAACCGTGGCTTTGTCAACGTCTACTGATAAAGTACGAAAATACGTGCGACACACAAAAGTAACAGAAGTAGTTAACAAAAATCTTAGTTACGTGGTTCAGCAACAGCAAATTACATTTTCTTAACTCTGTTCACTGCCATTGACGGTTAAAAACGTCAAAAATTTATTTGAACTATTTCTATTAGTTAAACATTTTTTTCCCTCTTTTGTTAACAAGAGTATGAAAAGTTTGAATTGTTTTTATTGTACATTTAGAACAGATATGAAATTTGTGACTAATCGTGAGTTAACTGGTGAAGCCATGCGATTAATTACGATTAAAATTTTAATCACCTGACGGCACAGATTTTTAATAATCTTTTCTTTTTTTATTCATTCACTGCCATTGACGGCTAAAAACGTCAAAAAATAATTTGAATTATTTCTATTAGTTTAACATTTTCCCCCCTTTTGTTAACAAGAGTATAAAAAGATAGAATTGTTTTTATTGTACATTTAGAACAGATATGAAATTTGTGATTAATTGTGAGTTAACTAGTGAAGTCATGCGATTAATTACAATAAATAAAAAAAATCTTTTTTTAAATCAATTTATGGCAGTGAATGAGTTAATAAGGAAAATTTAATAGCCGATAGTAATTGATTGAAAGTTTATCTTAAACATCAAAGAAAATAAAACATTAATAATATCAGTGTTAGCCCGTCCCGAAACATTGTGCCTGAAAAGGAGGTAGGAAGAAGTCCTGCTAAATGCTGCGTGTTGAACATGTTTCATAAACAAACCATCTTCACGATAACAGATCCTATTGTAAACATACGTATTCTATAGTATATTTATAAGCACACACACACACGTTGCACACAAGCGTGCTAATCCCCCTGTGCCAAAATTCCGTTAGAGTTTGCAGTTTGGGAGCCCTAAATAGACGAGATCTGGTCCAAGAAAAACGTCTGCTTTTATCCCGAGATAAGACGAGCGGTGATGTCATCGCTTGGAAGTTGGACTCATGGAGCCAAGGCCTGCTCGCAGACTCGGTCGCACGCGCACCGCCGCTTCCTTCCTGGCTGCCTTTTGTGCACTCAAAATGGTCGCTAAGGAACGGATGGACAAAGGGAGAAAAAACACGAGCCGATTTCACAAAGCGTTTTGGGAAATCGGACCGGACTTAGCTCGGACAGTATCAAGCAGGAAGAAGCCCAAATTGTTGTCAATGCAGCGGCAATGTAAAATTGTCAATGAGGCTCGGGGGGACTCGGACCCCCTCAGACTCAGGCAGGGATGATGACTTTGCCATCCAGCCATACATACGCATGATGTTTAAGAAGTTCATGCACACTTTTCAACATGTGGCTGCCACATCCTGCCGGCACCAATGACTCACAGTCTGGATTTGCTCACTCCTACAGATCAATTAGAGGCTGATAACATCATGCCGTCTTGTTTTGGCTCTCATTTGCACAAATTCAGTCACATAAGTCACTTGCCACTCTATTAGGCACAAAGCACAATCTAGAGGGGTCACACGTACTCATTTTTTAACATCTTGTCAGGATTTCGCGTGATGAGTAAAAACAAAACAACTTATCCTAGCAGACTTCCAGCAAAAAATGAACTTCACAATGGACGGCATGATCGCCAATAGACCACAGAGAACTTATTGAGTGACAAATGACAACCTTTCAAATTCACATTCATACCATCAATTAGTGGGAGCCAAGTCAGCCAAGTGAACCATTACAACATCGGTGACTCAATCACGAGTCTCCTCCCCCAAAACCAGATGGAGTGCCAACTCCACACAATGAGGATTTTCAGGACTGATCGGCGAGTTAAAGAACCTTTGTGCAGTTTGTCACTTTTTTTTTTACTTGCGACTGCCACCCTTGACCCAAAGCGTAACTACAGCATTCCAACTGTGGAACGTTAGCAGCTCATACGTGCATGTTCGTACGACACATGTTGGCTAATCCGCGGGGACGCGCATGACGTCACCCTCCGCCACTCCCCCTCACCAAAAAAACTGTGGCGTGTGCGGGGTCCAAGGGAAGATAAAAGCTTATAGGTGCAGTCAGAGTAAAACAGTCAGGGCTCTTTGTACTCATCTGGGCGTTGGTGGAGCATGCATGATGTAGAAAAAGCTTTAATGCTACCTTTATAAACGCACAATGCACCTTTAAAAAAAAAAAGATCACAAGATGAAGCATTCAGTCCCTTCCAAAAGTATTGGAACATCAATTCCTTTGTTTTTGTTGTACACTAATGGCATTTGGGTTTCAGATCAAAACATGAATATGACATAACATAATTCCAAATTTGATTTCATGGCATTTATATCAAAATGTGTTAAACAAATCAGCCACCTACAAGTGAGCAAAAGTATTGCAACATATGACCGATGGTTGTTTCTAGGAGCTCAGGTGTTTTAGGAAGACTTAACTAACACAAACCACAATCATAACGAATATAAAGTCAAATGTGGAAGAACATATTTCTGTGTACATACAGACTTTGGTCGTGGAAGTGTACCTAGCGATATAACTTGTGCTTTTGTACAGGTATTATAAAAATAAATGAGGCTGTCAACATCCATCTATGAAAACGTCACACGGTGGCACTGTAGCAGGCAGAAAGGTGGCAGCAGGTACGAAAACATGCGTGCACTTTTTCTGGCCATTTTGCTTAATTGGGAAGCACTGCGCTAAACACGTTTAATAAAAAACGTACACAAAAAAAAGAGCCAACAATAAACATGATTAGACTGAGGGCTACAACTACGTGATATTCATGTGAAATTGTGACTGACATTGCTTTTTGAGTCAAGGAGAAGGCCGGTGGGTGTGGGGCGCAGCAGCCACTAACAATCTGACAGGTGAGTGACTTCTCCACACTAATCAAACACTAAACACTCCCGCCATTATTTACTCGTTTCGAACACTCAAATAAATACAACTACTGAATGCTCGCGGTGCACCTTTTCTTTCATGTCTCAATAGTTATTACCACTGTCTCCAAGAGCATATCTCGCTCGCTTTACATGTTGGGCTAGTTAGCGCGTTCCAACGAGCTAACATGCTAAAAACAAGACGCCGCCCTGGTGAGCGGAACTTACCAACTAGGCGACACCGGAAAGTCCAAAGCGTCCGACTTGACGTTCATGGTGATATATTCGTCGGCGACAACAAGGTAGTCCTCTGTGATGTTTTGCTCTCCTCCGGCAATGAGATTGAAGTTTATTTGGCGGAGTAAAATGGCTGCGACTGCTCAGAGTCCGTTGGGTGCTGATGCAGAGTGACGTCATGACGCAGCCGGACGGGAAGGCAAGGAGGGGGCGTGGTCGCAAGAACGCACATCGTCGGGGGGGGGGGGGGGTCGCCAACTCTTCTTTTGTGGGTCGCCAACTCTTCTTTTGTGGGTCAACATTCGAGGACTAAACATGAACCTGACACGTTAAGTTGGTGTCAAATCAGTGTCGTAACACCGACACTGGACACGCGTGAAGATTAGTCTTGTCTCGAGGTGATAACGGCAGTGTTGTCGTGTTACGTAATAGCGACTCACATGTACACAAAGTGTAAACTGAACCAGCTCATTTGCAGCTGTGATTAAATGACAGGCCCGCATTAAATAATTATAGACCGAGTTGTTTACTATACAACCACGGTTATGTCACAAGTCAAAAGGGGGGTCTTACTCGGTGAAAGGAAGCTCTCAGCTCATTGAAAAGTATTGGACTTTGGATCGTGTAAATGTGATTTGTGAGGATTGTTTTGATTTCAAAATGTGATGAAATGTCGATTGAATACTATAAACATATGCCTGGTTTGTAAGCTAGTAGTCACATGCAATTCAATACTCCCATCTGTTTTCACTTTGTGAGGTGTTGCAGTGCGTAAATATCGGAATTTTCCATTTGTATAATTTTGCAAACAATAATGTGTAATTGCGAAATATGTGACATAAGACAAAATTGTAGTCATTACAATCTATTTGAATATGGAGGAAGTAAGACAAACACGATAATAAATATGTAGCAATAAAACATTGGATTATATCAGCTGGGATAGGCCAGTATAAGCCATAAAGAAAGGAAATGGATGGAATTTTTTACTAAACACATTACGGCAAAATAGTATTTTCAACTGGTTGTAAGACTGATGTCATGATAAAAGACGGCTCATGTAAAAAACAACAACATTTGTTTCATGTTTTAAAAAGGTTTAAAAAATCAACAGTTGAATACTTACAATTTATTCTGTACACTCACAAAAATATTTCACACCGATTTATTAAAAATGTATTAAAAATCCATACTAAGCGTTTATTTGCTCTTCTGCGCTGGAGTTTGAACATCTGCAACATTATGCAAGAACTCATAGAGCAACTTGGCGTTATTGGCATTCTCAAGTATTTGCGCCAGCTTGTCTTGGCTCAGTTTGGCTAAATCGGCCAAACTGTCAGCATTCCTTACCAGAGCTCGGACATTTTTCGTGTTGACTCCCGGCATCTTGAGCAAGAAGTCATACGGCCCGGCGTTGTAGAGCTCCGTGGATTCTGCCACCGCGTCCGATTCGGCCGTGACGGCTTGAGCGGCGGCGGCGTCCGGTTCTTTGCGACCTTTCTTCAGCTCGAGAAAGAGCTCGCCCGTGGCGTGCGGCGAGGGACACCAGAGGATGCGCAGACGCGGGAAATGCAACGTGAGCAAGGTGAGTTTGGAGGAAACGTCGTTGGATGATATCTCGTGGCGGAAGTCGGAGCGGGCCATTAGGGAAAACGGTTTCGCCGGGTCGAATTCGATGAGCAACACGGGCTTCCTGTAATAGCGGTTCATGGAGAGGCACTGGGTGTAGAGGCGACCGCTCTGCAGCGAGCCGATCAGATCGCTGACGCTCTTGCGCTCCACACAAATATCCGGCGTGAGGATGTAGTCGCCCACCTCCAAAGTGACGGGCTCGATGTCGAGGCCGCGGCGGTGGAGCAGAGAGGGGAGCTCGCTGCGGAACTCGCGCATGTCTACGATGACCCGCGAGGGCTCTTGGGGCTGCTCTTGGCCTCCTGTTCAAACGCAAACGGATCACCATCATGACACACTCAAATTGGATTTGTTAACTCACACAAAACCCAAACATTTATAAATACCTTTTTTTAAATACTTTGTCCTTCACTCCCAAAAACGCATTTATACATTTTTCTCATGTTATTTTATATGCTAGTGCATACAGAAGGCTTTGATGCAGCTTCTGACATGAAGAGGTCGCCTGAAGCAATGGTAGTTATTACAAAAACGGCCAGCAGGTGGCAGCAGGGTATAAGAGATCAACCTGCAGGGCCATGTTGCAACATTCTCTTTTTGCCAGTGTTTTCAACAGATTTGTGAATAATGGTGAAGCTATATTCTAACGCTAATTGCTGCACAAAAAAAACCCAACTAATATACTTTTTTTCCATGATGAAAGAAGAGTGTGTAATCTTTCATTTGGTAGGTTCCATGTTTTTATAGCAGTAGAACAAAATATTATGTGGGCCTTCCAAAAACAGGTAAAACAGCCGGGAGCGAAGAGGGTTGCTTCAGTGAAAATGGCTGGGAGCGAATGTGTTTAAATGCCATCAGTAAGCTTCAGACATTCTAAAATACTGATTTTGCATTTCTAGGTTGTTACAAACTGAAATAAAATAAAAATCAATAAACTTGCCAGCTTTGCGAGTGTTGGTGGTGGCATTGGCAGGCTCTAAATTCCTAGCAAGGTCCAAATTGGTATCTTCTCGCCCCTCCCTCTCCTCTGGGATGACCATAGTCGCCTTTTCCCTGCACAGTCACAATTGAAGCAATTTGCTATTTTACACCAAATTGCGCAAGAATAAAAATGAACTCAATGTGAACGACGCTAAACAAAAGTGAGAAGACTCTGACCTAATGAGATGCTCAAAAGCTTTCTTCTCTTTCGACAGCCCGGTCAAGTATTTCTGTTCCTCCGTTGAGCCGCCATAGATGAGGAAGTACACCCTATAGAGGCAAATTCTCATGAGAAAGGAATTTTGAAGCAAATCAGTGATCTACAATCTTAGTATGAATCTACTATGAGCCTATGATATGAGATTTGACACATAGTGAACATTTCAAATGAGTTACAATAAACAAATGTGCAGTCTGCACAGTTCATATTTAATATATATTTATTATTAAGATTTAATATTTTCAGTTGTATCCACTTAAGTTGAACAATCGCACATTTTTTGCATGCCAGGCTAAATCCTGCGTTAATGAATGGCTTAAACAAGATATAAAGTCCAGAAAATGTTCAATACTCGGTTATATTTGATTAAACTGAAAATAATAATAATAACATACAACCCCCCCCCCCCCCCACACAAATATTTAAAAAATACAGTATAAAGGCCCTAAATATGAAATAATGATTTATCACATTATGTAGGCTTTACATGATCAGGATTTAGTAGATTTAGTTAGTCGATCATTAGAATATCAATGTTTCCCACACCATGTTCATACTTGGGCGGGACGCCCAAGTAAACTGGCCACCAAGGAGATTTTGAGAAAATTTTAAATAAAATCCTGATCCAGCCAATCAGATCAATGTAAAGTCTTAGTATTATTTTATATCATGAATATATCAACGGCCATTGCCGGTTCTGGCTGGGTCACCAGAATATAGCTCATAATTTAATTTAAGATTAATTTAGGATCTTGCAGGTCATTGTTTTTTTGTTTTTGTTTGGGGGAGGTTACATATCATAAAAACTAGTTGCATCGGTGTCAACTAACGAGTTGACTACTCAAACTGGTATCCATCCATCCGTCTGTCCAAAAAAGTGTTATCAAACATCCCCAGCTATAAACATGAGGATTGAACATTTTGAAAAGATATTCAAGAAAAATAACACATCTTGCCGTGGATACGATAATAATTGTAAACAAGTTGCACGTTACCAAAGGAAGACGTCTTCCTTGGCGGAGGTAATAAGCTGCTCACACACCTGAGTGGCTTGCCAGGTCGACAGGCTTTGTAGAGCTCCAGCTGGCGCACGAAGCTGAGCTCGGCGTCGTAAAGCACCACGAAGGTGGGCTCCACTTCATGTAGCACCCGTGTCAGGCTGTGGGGGTCCGTGCAGCCCCTCAGGGGGTGAATGACCATCAGGGGCTCCTTCACAACGGCGTAGTAAGCGTCGGATGACAAATCCAGCTTGAGGGCGTCTTCCGCCGCCATTTCGTCTTCATGGCCAAAGTCATCCTCGTCCTCACTGCTGCCCATCGCCGCCGTTTCCACGGCTTGCTCGTTGGCGACCATCTGAGTCAAGGTCAGCGAGGGTCTGCTTTTAGACTTGGACGTGGCTTTTTTCGGCTCTTTCCTTTTCCAGCTGCCTCGGCCTTTTCCCTTGGGGCCGCCTTTGACAAGGCCTTTGTCTTTTTTATGTTTGGCCGATGGAAAAGCAGGGGCGGCCGACGGGTCTCGTTTGGCGATGGTGCGGTGGTACAGTCGGTTGAGGAGCCGCTCTGCTCCGTGCCTGATGTACTGCTGCAGTTGAGCGCAAGTCCTGTCATCGCTGGCGCAGATCAGTACGCGACCTGAAGGTTAAAAACAAAAAAACTCCCAACTTCAGAACTGATCACTCGTCCCGAGATTGAGATTAGGGCCCGGCCGATGAATTTGCCGCCGATTATTGGCCTTCAAATATCGGCCAAAACAATCAACCAATTTACCCCCTTAAAACGTTATCTAAGAAAACCAACGTTCCCGACGCTGTGAAAGGACCCTGAATGCACAATTTTGCTTGCGTAGCATAAGCATTGGCAACTAGCAAATAGCGTAAATTATTCTGGTTACTCTCTTGTCCCTAAGCATCCTTTAAGTTGTTTAATGACATCCCAGTTGGAGTTAACTGTAAAACTAAACACAACGTTAAGAATCACAGCCACTGTATATTTAAACAGAAAACATGCTTTGTTTTTAAAACATCGCTAGCGCTAATGCTAAAACTAGCAAAGGGAGGATCCCATTCAAATGCTAACAGGAAGTTAGCATCGACTTTTTCCTTTCCTTTCCAAATGCTGTGGGAAGACATACCCACAAGTGAGACAACACTACGCAAAGGCACAAATTCTTCCTAATGTGTAAAAAAACCCCAACTTATTTTAATAGAATTAAATTGCAACTTCCTTCTGTACTCACTTTAAGTGTGTACGCCATGGATGCACGGCACCACACTGCCCCCAAGAGGCCAAAACGCACAGGAACAGTCAGTATTTGTTCTTAATGTTTTGTCAGTTGCTATTATTTTAGTTTATTCTATTTACATTCCTTATCATTTTATTTTTTTATTGTCGTTTCAAGTTATATTTACAGTTGATATTTCAAGGATTCAAAGACACCCCCCCCCCCAAAAAAATTCAAGGATGCAAACATCCAAGGATTTGTTTTTTGGTCACACATTTCCACATGACATGGCACAAAATAGAAATACAATCCCCGCAGTTGTAAACAAGTAAGAATGGTTTTATTATTGACACATAAATCTATACAATAACTTTGTGGACCTCATAAAATTTGTTGGTCATACTATGGACTTGAATTGAAAAGGAATTGGGGAGGGGAGTAATTTTATGCATTATATATATTTTTTTAAATAATCGGCAGATTAATGGGTAATCTGTGTTTGTTTTTTCGTACAAAATTGGTATCGGCATCAGCCTAAAAAAAAATGCACATCGGTTGGGCCCTAATTGCGATGGCAATTCTAACCTGGTTCATTCTGGGAGTTCTTGTTCTCCTTCTCAATCTCCTGCAGGACCTCAGACAGAGCTTCCCACTTTGGGCTTTTCTCCAGCACCAATACTCGCTTCACCTCTGAAACACACACACGCCACATCGCAGCAATTCAAAACTCAACTGTTCATTTGTTAGCGTTTTCTGGGATTTCTTCAGTGTCACCTGAAACCGCAGGTATCCGTTTTTTCTCAGCTTCAGCTCCAACTTTAAGTTTTTTCTTGTTTTCCGGGATATGGTACACTCTGGACCGGGCGTTCACAAACATGGATGTACTGGAGTCCAGGAAGAGCCACCCTGAAATCAACCATTATTAAGTCAACCCAAAAAGTTTCTTTACATTTTACGCAGCCTCACTGGTCTAATCATGATAATATAGAGTAATAAAGTTTTTGTGTAGGCTTGGGGAGTAACGGAATAACAACCAGAATGTGAGTTACACCTTCCAAATAAATCTTCTTCTCCCCAATTTAAACATCATACACACTATACACAATATATACATACAAATAATCAAGTTACATTACTTTAATATTATGGTAATTGGATTACGTTACCAACTACATTTTTTTTTGTTAGCAGGTAACTTGTAACTGTAACGGAATACATTTCAAAAGTATCCCTCCCAACCCTGTGTTTGTACAATATGAGTTCAGCAGCAAAATCCACTTGTTTTTCTCCATCTCAGGAGGCGGCCATTTTGCTACTTTGCTGTCGAATAGAAATGAGGTGTGTGCAATAAATCGAAATTCAATTACAATTTCAATTATTACACTCCACAATTACAAAATCAGCATAATCGTAAAAAAAAGATTATGAATACTAATTTTGAGTTGTTTAAATTCAGACATTTGCACCTTTTTTAAATTTAAAAATAACAAATTTAATACATTTAGTTTCATTCATAAGGAATTCGCATAATTATAGTGTTTCAAATTATTTTATTAGTCTTAAATATTTACGAATATACCCAAAAATAAATGATCGTCCTAATCGTGATTTCAATTATGACCAAAATAATTGTGATGAATATTTTCTTCCTAATCGAGCAGCCCTGCTAGAAATGACATCGCAGTTGCTCTAACGGCCAATCACGGCTCACCTGTTTTCTGAAGCTGCGGCGTGATTGGTCGTTACCAGAGCCTGCGCCACTAGGATGTCATTTGAAGTCAACAGCAAGTGACAAAATGGCCGCATAACTCAAACTCAAACAGAATGTCGTGTTTAGACAGTAGGGTACATACAACCTATTATTGTAAATATATTTTTGGGGCCTAAAAATAATTGCTATTAAAAATAATAAATTGATTGATGGCCTGTCAATAATGAGCTTATGATTCAACAATGAGTGCAAATGAAATGCGTGGCTGCAGATAATACCATTGAAATGATGAGGCCAGCATGTCACCTGAGTTGGAGCCAAAGTTCTTTTGGCTGGAACGGAGCGACTCCAGCAGATTGAGGAATGTGACACAATCGTATTGGGTAAGGTACAGCAGCAGAACCCTCAGCACCTTCAGGTCCTGGACCAGCGCCTTCGTCTTTGATCCCAGCTGGTGCCACAAGGGGTCCAGGTAATGGCGGATGGTCTGGGTGACAAATTAGAACTCATAAAATGCACTTTTGGATCAGACAACGGACGGACGGTAGATTGACAAAACGTAGCAACCTTATCGAAGGCGTTGCTAAGCGTGTTCTCCAGGGAGAGATCCTCCGCTTCCAAGGTGGGATTGTAACGTTTCAGTTCCTTCAGACAGGCGCCCATGATGTCCAGGACGGAGCTCTGGACGGCCCTCATGAAAGGCGTCAGGGACACGTGGAGCTCCACCACGTCCGGCTTGTGTCTTTCTAAGGCTGTGTTTACTGACGCTTGGAACCTGTTGAACATCAGAACAGATAGAGCTATTTGTTTGAATTTTTTTTGCGCTTCCCAATTTTGGGGTGACTGCTGTGTTGTGATAAGCTACACTACACACCTGGGCCAAATGTAGAGCTTCTTGACAAAGAGGTTCCTCATCACACGCTCCACCTGGCAGAAGCCCGAGGAAAAGGCCGTGGCTTTGTCAGTGAAGGCCTTGATGAAGCCCGTCTTGTTCTTCTGCCGGAACAGTCGCAGGATGAACGCTTCCTGACACGATTCGATGATTTTGTGAGCGCGGTACACCAGGATGCCTGGCGGGACGCATCGGAAAGAGAAAAAAACGGATGCGCGTTCCACTCCGAAGGTACGTCGGAATCCTATGAAATAGCTTGTGTGCACGGTTACCTGAAATAAGATGGGCGGGTATGCGATCGGTGAGGAAGTCCACCACCAGGATTCTGCTGGTGACAAACAGGACCCCTCCCTTGGTGTACACGTCGTATCGCTCGGTGCCTTGGACCTCGCTGGTCACCGTCCTCGGCAAGTGGGTCACACCCTCCACTTGCAACTGCTCCGTCAAATACTCCTAAATGGTGAAACTGCATGTTTACATTTGTACTTTTACTTCAGTACAGTTGCTACTTGCTTAGTACCATTTACAGAATGTCAATAAAAGAAATATCAATGCGCTTGCTTAAAAAAATTTGTTCAGTCATCCTTGTAATGGTAATCTGTGAATGTTCAACCACTGTCAAATAGACAATTCTTGTTCATTGATTTATTTAGGGTGATTTTATTTTTTTCTGAAAACGCCCCCAAATAACTAATGAATTGTGCTATTGGGTTAACAACGTGGTGGTTCTGACCTGTTCGGGGGTGGTAGTGTTCAGTAGTAGAACCAGGCTGCCTTGTTCGGAGTAGACCCGCATGAACTGCAGCAGAATGCGGTCTATCCCCATCCCCTCCGCTACCACGAGCAGCCCGTCGCAACTGAACAGGCTCAGAAACATTTCGGTCTCAAACTCCAGCAGAGGGCCAGCCATGATGGAAGCCCACCCCGAAGCAGGCGAAAACAACAAACCCCGTTTCGTGTTCCAATGTCAGCTAAAAGCAGTAAGAATCATTGGAAAATGCGACCGCTAGCTCGCGCTGTCGTCGATTGTGTTGACGCGCTAAACTTCCGGTCACGTGACGCAAAAACCACAGCCCATGCAATCGTGATGAAACGTACGGGCGTCATCTGCTGGTGTGATGCTGCAATGACAATGACAACATTTCTTTTCTTTTTTTTTGGTACTGAAAATATTGTGCAAGGGCTAAATAAATAAAAATTAAAAACAGCACACATGATCCATAACAAAGTGTCTTAAATTAACAGCATATGACTACATGTGCTGATTTTGTGATGTTCTTGCATTCTTTCTACTTGGACTATATTTTCTCCACTTTTCATTTTCCATAGACCTAATGAAAATAATAGCCTACAATATTGGTACTCATACCACTTCTGTAATTTATTTACCACCACGTGTTATTAATTTTAATACTTTTATCAATAAAGTTTTAATTAATTAATTTTGGAACGCCAGAAGCCTGAGCACCTGCATGGACAGACGGACGGACAGACAGATTCGTTATAGAAAAAAAAAAGAAGAAAGAAAATCTGTTAAATACCGTCGCAATATTTCAGGGTAAAAAGATTGCTGTCATGCACTTTCCACATCGGCCTGTAGGGAGCAGTGAAGCACTTTGATTTTCAAACGTAGCTCACTCACAAGCGTTTCTGGAATGGTGTGTATATTGTGTGCGTGTTCCTTTGTAAGATGATCAGCAGCAGTTCGATGTCAGAATGAAAGTATCAAGTCAAACGTTGATGTGACAGGAAAACCGTAGCCCCCCCCCCCAGTAGTTTTATGGTACTGTACATGAAAACAAATGGTCCATAAATACACTTGTGGGAATGAGTATGCTAGCATAGTCACATTCATTCAAATCCAGTATCATTTTTTCAAACAACATCACCCCTGATCACACCACCGATTGTATCAACCACCCAATATGACTCACCGAAAGCCTTTTAGTGTTAAGAGCAGGGGTGGGTAAGTACTCCACTGCTGCACCGATACCGCTCTGCAGACACGATATGTGTTCGATTTCAGCTTTTCAGCCCTTATATACGCCAACACCTTCAGAGAATGGGAAGACCGGTTTTTATCATTATGGTAGAAATGGCCCTCCTGCGGCTAATTATTATTACAGCACCCTCTTAAGTACCAATGAGGACGAGGAGCACATTTTAGTCACCCCAAGCTGGGTGACTGCATGGGTCAAGCAGCACCAGTGAAGAAGTCATAAATAAAAAAAAAACCTGCACGAGAATGTGAACTCCAAAAAACACAATAATAAAAAGAAAATATATGCTTTTTATGAAGACAACATTTTCAAATATGACAAAACACATTCCATGTCTGTTATGTTTGTTGACGTTGCAGCTAGTATTAGCGGAATGAATCAAGACAGATTGGATGGAGGTTTGGAGGATGGCATTAGTATGTGTCAGGGGAAACATAATGGCAGGCCCGAGTGGCTGCTTGTGATGCATTGTGGGGATGCTTGATCAGTATGTACTGCATGTGTGTGCGCAAATGTACACGGCACTGGGACTCACATGCATTGTTTTAGTTTCAGTGTCTCAAGAGCAGCATGTTTTGGTGGATGTTGCACACAGAACGACTTCGCTACATAAAGCAACGCACTGTACTTGAACTAATTCAATTGACAGACAAACAAACACATAATGCCAAACTTGGAAGTGAGAAGATGGCAGATTTTGATCCCGGAGAAGTGCTGGTTCACCAGTGAGGGGGCTTGCTCATGTTGAATTAAAAAAAAAAAAAATCACGTTTTACCTGGAAGATGGGATCTACTGTAAAATCTTTTGTGAATTGTCTGTATTATACAGTAGGCCTACAACTTGCAAAATAATAATAATTGTAATCTAAGGGCTGACTGAATTTTCCTGCCAATTTTGACTGTGCCGCCATTTGGAATTTCTTGAAGGTCTCAATATTTCAATGGTAGATACCACCAGCCTCCAAATATCTACTGTTGAAATGTTGCGATTTTCAAAAAATTCACAATTAGCAAGAAAATTCAATAACCATTTTGAATATGAAAAAGAGCCCCTAAACATCACTTCAGTCCAAAGAAATAGCCACAAACTCTAAATGTGCAAATAGTAGCAGTGCCATATAAATGTCATTGAAATTCCACAATTTCCGTCAAAAATGGCAGGAAAAATATGAAAGGATATTTCTTATTATTTAATTCAAATGACAAATGGTCTTGCTAGAAATTCCAAACTTTTGCCTAAAACAGCATGTTGAAATTCAGGTTGTTGATAATATCAATTCATTGATTATACAAATATTCAAAAATGTCCTATATACACCTCGTTTCAGGTTCATTATGAGAGACACGAGGCCATCAGCGGAGTTGTATCAGAGAAATATGTTTACTTACGATTTGCATGTAAGATCTCTAAGCTAACGATTAGCGCGTTAGCTCGCGTATGTTAGCATGCTATCTTAGTCCACAGTTTTTCATGTACAACATTTTGTTTTTGTTTTTGTGTGCGTGCGTATTTTTAAATGTATTTGTCGCAAAACCAGATCATGGCGAAAGCATTAGTGTGATTATTCACATTCTTTGCTGTCAAGTTTCAAAAAGCTCTAAAAGGTTGGAAACATTTGAAGAGCTTCTGCTCTTGCTTTGACCCACATCACGCTCAGCAGAGTAGAAAAAGAAGAAGAGTTAAAAGGGGTGTGACGGCACTTACAGTATAGTAACTGCGCACATAAAGGTTTCGCCGACACACACGCAAGCTCCCGTGCACAAAAGTACGCAAAGACACACTTCTCCTTCTTCAAGCCAGATCGCTGTCAAACGCTTGATGCAGCAGGTCAAAGGCAAGGCAGAATTTCGAACACTTGAATTCCTTCATAATTCCGCCTAATCCAAACACTAACAGCAGCTGGAAATTCAATCTAATTGAGGATGGGATGAAAGCCAAGGATGTCCTGTGTGGGAACAGATATGTGGGTTAATTAGCATAGTGATGGCGGCATATGTGTGTGCGTGTGACCCAGCGCGTGCTCGGATGTGTGTTGGTGTACTTGAGGGTGTGTGAAAGGTAATTGTTTCTATGCGCTCAGCGTCCACTCCATCAGCGCACGTGTCATAAGAAGCATGTTTGATTGGATTTTCCCTCTTATAATCACTCTGCCTCTATTTTTGTGACGCTTGGCTAATTACAAAGATGGATTAAAATTGAATGTCAACATGTTACAGGCATCCAAATCATGGTCATAAACACACTCTAGAGGCAGCATTTCAAATTGACAAACGTGTTTCTTGTTTTGTTTTGTTTTTCCTCGAGAGTTGGTACTTAAATTAAGTTCTATTCAGGAGATGTATTCTTCCAAAAATGAGCTGAAATTAAATGAAACCCTGTTTTTCATCAATAAACAACACAACAACCCCTCAATACTAGAATTAACCGTAAAAAGGCTTGGAGGTTTTTATTATCCATCTCAGTGTCCCCTTGTGTGTTTTTCCTCGCATGGTTTCTCTGTGCCCCACCATGTCTTTTTAAACATAATTCATCAGGTTGTGTGTGTGTAAGCACGGGCCTTCTTGTGAGGATGTTGTGGTCAGGGGACAGTTGTTTTTGTTGTTGTTGTCACATGGATCTTTTAATTGTACAGCACTTTTAAGTGCATTTGTATGAGAAGTGCTAAACAATAACGTTTTTTTTCTGAGTTGCCTCTTGATTAAAAAAAAAAAAATCAATTTTTTTTTTTTTTATATACCCAGAAAATTCTTCTGAAAATTCTGACAAACATGTTTTTTTGTTGTTTTTTTATGAACAAGTGTGAAATAGGGGAAATAATCCTGGTTAAGACAAAAAATACCCAAATTTGCAGGTGCCGAACTTTTCTAGGAAAAATTCAGGTTTTGGGGGGTGACTCTAAAGTTAGGTAGGTTTGAGAAGGTAGGATAGGTTTGTAGAGGCATGTTTTGGCAGGCGCTTTAGGCTTTTATGGTTTAAGCCGTGCTTTCGGAAATTCTCTTGACACCTTAACTTGACTTGTAATCGTGTGGTGATGGTGTTATGGCTTCCGAAAGCACTGTAACCATTCGCTACAGTGACTATTTTGGTAGCGCAGCTAAACCATCAACTTCAGAAAAGTCTCAGACCTAGCAACGATACGCCACCCCCAACTTCAGGATAAAATAGTTAGTTCACACCATATTGTGTCATTTTTGACATTTTACCTTTGACCGTTGGCTCCAAATCAAACAAGTCCCAGCATGCATTGCGCCCATCTGGACGCCTGCCTGGCCAATGTGTATGGAAATACACTCACGCTGGAGGGGAAAAGTGGATTAGACAAATGCATTGGGAAAAACGAATGAAACAGAAATTTCTGCTGCATATTAAAGCGAGATACTGTAACTGATGAATTGCCCCATGGACGCCCCTTCTACATTGCCAAAACCTTTACATCCCCATATCTTGGCGTGATGTCAGAGAAAGAAGGTGAGTGAATTAGTAGTCTAATTCCCCCTACCCGTACAGTAACACCTCTCAAGACACCCAAATATGCTTAAGCATGGGAGAAAGTACTAACTACGATGTGGCCCATGACAAAAATTTGTTTGGCAACCGTGACTTAAAACCTTGAAAATTAAAGACAGGGAGCGACTGTATTATAATATCTGGGAGTCATATGATTTGGTCTTTGCTCTCCTTAAGGTGCAGAGGTGGCAAATCCAGGTCCAGAAAGTAAAAACCCTGCCACAGTTTGGCTTTAGCCCCTGATGCTAGCTAGCTAGCTTGCTTGTTAGCCCCTTAGCAGGTAAACAAGCACCAATGGAGCTAGTTAGCTAGCACCTGGGGCTAAATGCCACAGTTTGACTTTAGCCCCTGGTGCTAGCTTGGTAGCTAGCTCCATAGCAGATAAACAAGCACCAATGGAGCTAACTAGCTAGCACCTGGGGCTAAATGCCAGTTTGACTTTAGCCCCTGGTGCTAGCTTGCTAGCTAGCCCCTTAGTAGGTAAACAAGCACAAATGGAGCTAGCTAGCTAGCACCTGGGGCTAAATGCCACAGTTTTGACTTTAGCCCCTGATGCTAGCTTGCTAGCTAGCTCCACAGCAGGTAAACAAGCACAAATGGAGCTAGCTAGCTAGCACCTGGCACTAAAGTCAAACTGTGGCAGGGTTTCTACTTTCTGGCCTTCTCCAAAATGTTTCCACAACATTGGATGTACAATTGACCAAAAAGGATTTTAAGAAGCAGGAAATAAGAGGACCCAGTGCAACTCCTAGTTGAGTGATGAATTGATAAAGAAATTTGATACTTTTGTCCATGTAGCGTAGGATTAACAGATAAGAGTCCAGAATGCACACAATATGTAATCTTCCAATTCTTGAAAAGGAATATTAGAATTATGATGAAGGAACGCTTCTTCACCCCGCAGGCTCTTTCTTTTCAGCGACACGCAGCAGCACCTGACAGTTTAATGTATCATTAGCTTGCATCTCCTGTGATGATGTTCCACTCCGTTTATTGCTTGGCGAAATGGCCCCATTAGTGAATGGACGGCTGTCGAGAAGACATGCAGATGTGCCCCCTCGTGCGAGGTTGCTGAGAGTTAGTGTTGACTGCAGGCATGAGTGAAACGTTTGCCAATCATTTGTTTGTCTGCCTGCACTGCAAAAACTCTGCTTAAATTTCCATCCATTTCTGGTCTGCGTATACTCACTAGTGTCAAGGGTGAAACAGTATTGAATGAGGAATATATTATTTAAGTTCATTAGTAGAACTGGAAAACTTGACTTGGCAAGTTTTCTTTATACAAGTAAATACAGAGCTACCAAGGCTTATCATAGCCATGTCTTAAAAACAGAGGTAAGAATAAGGGCCAATCCCAATACTTCCTCTTCACTCTGCACCCTTTGTCTCGTTTATCTCTCCCCTCGCCTTTCTACTTCTTTGGGGAGGCAAAGACAAAAAAAATATCCCTTTAAGAATTGGGAACGTACTATCGCTATCCAATCCGCTACGTCGTCACCTTGAGCTGCCGCAGCTGCGTGCTGGTTGTGACGTAACGGATGCGGCAACAGCGAGCGTTTACTAAAACACACAACTGTGCCAATTTCTGCCAAAGTATAGAACATTCGATGAAACCACTATCATTACTATGACATTCAATAAGGATTACCATATTTACCATTTACGTGTCTCCTGCGGTTTGTTACTTCCTGGTGTCGCGATTACTTCCGCCTGTGTTGCCGGGGGCGTGGCTTTAGTAAGGGAAAACCTAGAGAGGTCGAGATCTATCTTTCCCCCTACATTTTACGGAGAATTAGGAAACTCCTTTGTCCGTGTGAACGGGGGGAGGGACGAGATGAGGGGTAAGGGATTGGGATTGGGTCTCAAGTCTTTAACTTTAAGGATTGTGGCAAAAATCAAAGTCAAAATCAAGTTGAGTACACATTTTAGACAAGCAAGTTTCAAGCACTAAAATCAGCAACTTTCAAAGAGTCAAACAATGTGATTCAATCCACTGAAAAAAATATCTTGGCAAGCAAAGAAGAAACTTATTTTTGATGTTTACAGGATGAGTTTGAGATACTCTGTGTGTAGAGTAGGCTTATACGCAAAGACAACTCAGCTGTGAGTATGTAGTCACTCCCTCGAGTATGGCAGGTGGTTTGGCGACGCCTACATTTCCACTCAGCTGCAACACTTTAGTGGCTCCTGGGGGGGGGTCTATGCAGCGTTGAAGGGAGAGTGCTGTGATGGACAGCGGGAATTGCTGCATTGCCATAGAGGAAAGTGATCTGCTGGATTACAGAAATTTAAGCCAGCAGGAATTTTATGACTGAGGAAGCTGATACAACACACACAGGTGCACACTAGGGACTGCAATAACTTTATTTTAGATTAGATTGAGATTTGATTTAAAACGAAACTAGTGCACTAAAGTTGGATCATTAATATACTAGCCATGCCTGCTAGGCTGTTTCGATGGCAAACAAAGAGATTGGCAGCACTGTACTCAGTCAGACAGACAGACGTGGTAAGTTACTCAAAAAGCAGAATCGGACCAATTTAATCATTTGGCTATTGAATCTCTATTTTATGTGAAAATCTAGGGGTGTAACAAAAAACAATTTGAAACGGAAAATCAGTTTTGATTCAACCAAACTGAATAAAATCTAAAGTCTTTTATGTCAGATGCAGATCAGATACAA
Organism: Vanacampus margaritifer; assembly: GCF_051991255.1. Classification (NCBI taxonomy): domain Eukaryota; kingdom Metazoa; phylum Chordata; class Actinopteri; order Syngnathiformes; family Syngnathidae; genus Vanacampus; species Vanacampus margaritifer. The sequence continues at coordinate 9,964,734 of NC_135449.1, forward strand.
ACCAGTTTGTTGTTTCGTTGAATTGCCTTAATTTCAAGAACAGAGGTGGGCACTTCCGTTGTTACGCCAGCCCATCATTGATGTATGCCCACCTTTTGGCGAGTGCTTTATGATGTGAAACCTAAAAAATAAATAAAAAAATACACGGACTGAGAAGAACGCCTGCAATGACCCAGATCATGTAATGCAGGGACGGCAAACTGCGGTCCTCGAAGGCCGGAGTCCTGCAGGTTCTAGAGGTTTCCCTACTCCAACTGCAGCTGATTCCAATGAACAGGATCGTTACGCAGAGCTTGCTGATGAGCGAATCATGAATCAGCTGTGTTGAAGAAGGGAAAAATCCAAGACCTGTAGGACTCCGGCCATCGAGGTCCGGATCTCGCCATCCCTGGTTTAATGTAAATCTGCTTCCGTCGGTGTATTGATTCGAGGCTTCGTGTCACAAAGCACTCGCCAAAAATGCGAAAGCACTCGCCGAAAGGTGGTTATGTATCAATGACGGGCCGACGAAATGAGAAAAGTGCTGACCTCTGTTGAATAGTTTGGACTTTGGGGAGCTTTTCCATGTAAAGGTTAACCATATCCAATCAAAATCGTAAGCCCAGTGAATCAAGCCGAGTCCAATCATTCCCCTTGAAAATTAACCGTTCTTGAATTGTATCATCGATACGTATCGAATCGTCCTTTATTAGAGCAATGCAGACCCCTAGGATATACTTGAGGATTACACAGTGACTTATCAGCTGCATCAAATCATGTAAATCATAGGTGTCAAACTCCGGTCCTGGAGGGCCTGCAGGTATTGGGAGGTTTCCCTCTTCCAACACAAGGTGATTCCAATCAGCAGGATCGTTATCAGGCTTATGCTGAGGA